>NC_134689.1:414362519-414407519 GCF_050947455.1 Rhinoderma darwinii
CACGACCTTCAGATTATGAGACTGACACGCTTCCTACTGCGCTAACGAGGCAACCACCAGATGTTTGGAGACAATCTCAAAGCGGCAAAATGAAAAAATATATATACATTTTCTTTATTCCCACTTTTTCTTAGTCCATGACTCATTATACTTAATAACTGCTCCCATATGGTCTAGCGGTTAGGATTCCTGGTTTTCACCCATGTTGCCTGGGTTCGACTCCCGGTATGGGAAAAAACATTTTACTAGTCTTGCACTTTCAAAGGTTGAGCGTTATAGGATAAAAGTGCTCTTTGTGGCCATAAATTCTAACTTATCTTTGTTTACCCATTCCTCCTCTTTTCACCAGATCCTATTTGAGCTTGAAAACTCAAATAATTCCTATTGTTCCCTTCTCACTCCAAGTCAACAACCCCTTTATCCTGTCAGTTTGGCTAATTTTCCTTTTTTTAATGAACTAGTTTCGCCAATAAATAAGAAACCATCAGACTATTTCACCCAATCTGATTGGGACTTTGCTTTAATATTGTTTCTTTTTAGGCAAAATCCTATTTTGGATTTAAAGCTCAAATCATTCCCATCTCTTCTACTCACTCAAAAATGACAAGGAAATCAACAACACTTTCCTCATAATGCATCAGAATTTAAATGCATCTGCTTGAAAAACATACGGTTATACCACCCAAAATAGTTACTAGTTCACATTTCCCATATGTCTACTTTAGATTGGCATCGTTTTTTGAACATTCTTTTATTTTTCTTGGACGTTACAAGGCTTAGAACATAAACAGCAATTTCTCATATTCTTAAGAAAATTTCAAAAGCCTTTTTTTGAAGGTACCAGTTCAGTTCTGAAGTGGATTTGAGGGGCCTATGTATTAGAAACCCCCATAAAACACCCCATTTTAAAAACTAGACCCCTCAAAGAATTCAAAACAGCATATAGAAAGTTTTTTAACCCTTCAGGCATTTCACAGGATTTAAAGCAAAGTGGAAATGAAATTTGCAAATTTCATTTTTTCTGCTGAATTTCAATTTTATTCAATTTTTTTCGGTAACAGAGAAGGTTTTACCAGAGAAATACTACAAAATATGTATTATCCAGATTCTGCAGTTTTTAGAAATGTCCCACATGTGCCTCTAGTGCGCTCGTGGACTAAAACACAAGCCCCAGAAGCAAAGAAGCACCTAGTGCATTTTGAGGCCTCTTTTTTATTAGAATATATTTTAGGCAGAATGCCAGGTTTGAAGAGGTGTTGAGGTATCAAAACAATGGAAACCCACCAGAAGTGACCCCATTTTGGAAATTACACCCCTCAAGGAATTCATTTATGGTTTTTGTTATTATTTTGACCGCACAGTTTTTTCACAGCACCTATTTGAATTGGGCTGTGAAATGAAAAAAATGATATTTTTTCCAATAAGATGTAATTTTTGATCAAAATTTCTTATTTTCACAGGGAACAACATACCCCATTTTGTTGCCCAATTTGTCCTTAGTGCGGCAATACTCCATTTGTGGTGATAAACTGCCGTTTGGGCCCATGGGAGGTCTCAGAAGGAAAGGAGCGCTTTGTGTTGGTTGGAGTCCAGATTTTGCTGGATTGGTTTTCGGGTGCCATGTTGCATTTGCAGAGCCCCAGAGGTATCAAAGCAATGGAAACCCACCAGAAGTGACCCCATTTTGGAAACTACACCCCTCAAGGAATTCATTTATGGTTTTTGTTATCATTTTGACCGCACAGTTTTTTCACAGCACCTATTTGTATTGGGCTGTGAAATGAAAAAAATTATATTTTTTCCAATAAGATGTCATTTTTGATCAAAATTTCTCATTTTCACAGGGAGCAACATACCCCATTTTGTTGCCCAATTTGTCCTTAGTACGGCAATACCCCATTTGTGGTGATAAACTGCCGTTTGGGCCCATGGGAGGGCTCAGAAGGAAAGGAGCGCTATGTGTTGGTTGGAGTCCAGATTTTGCTGGATTGGTTTTCGGGTGCCATGTCGCATTTGCAGAGCCCCAGAGGTATCAAAGCAATGGAAACCCACCAGAAGTGACCGCATTTTGGAAACTACACCCCTCAAGGAATTCATTTATGGTTTTTGTTATCATTTTGACCGCACAGTTTTTTCACAGCACCTATTTGAATTTGGCTGTGAAATGAAAAAAATGATATTTTTTCCAATAAGATGTCATTTTTGATCAAAATTTCTTATTTTCACAAGGAACAACATACCCCATTTTGTTGCCCAATTTGTCCTTAGTGCGGCAATACCCCATTTGTGGTGATAAACTGCCGTTTGGGTCCATGGGAGGGCTCAGAAGGAAAGGACCACCATTTGGCCTACTGGAGCTTTTCTGGTGCTAAGTCATGTGTGCAGAAGCCCCTGAGGTACCAGTACAGTTGAAACCCCCGAGAAGTGACCACATTTTAAAAACTACACCCCTTAAGACATTCATCTAGAGGTGTAGTGAGCATTTTGACCCCACAGGTATTGTGTAAAAGATAATGCGCAGCAGATGGTGCAGTGTGAGATTTGCAATTTTATATATATATATGCCATTTCAGTGTCCAATATATTGTGCCCAGCATGCGCCACCGGAGATATACACCCCTTAAATTGTAATGTGGGTTCTCCTGGGTACGGTAATACCCTACATGTGGCTGTTATCAGCTGCCTGGGCATACGGCAGGGCTCAGAAGGGAAAGATGAGGGGGGTAAGCTGTGCGGAGTGCATCAGGGTAAATTAAAAATCAAGGGATGTATGATACATTTTAAAACAATCTTTTATACAGAGCCCTGCTTTTTCGGGACACGTTTCACATTGGTATATTGTGTTCTTCCTTATCCCCCTCTTATAGCAGACTCTGCACCTCTTTTGACTCTTTCCCTTTCCACCGGTTTGGGGAACTTCTCCTGGAAAGTGTTGCCCTGGTACGATGCGTGTGGCCTCGCTTCCAGAAGTACTGGGTGCCCCCCCTTCCTGGTCCCTAAAGATTAGATCTTGAAATTCCAGGAAAGTTCCCCTCTGGCCTGCACATCGACGTAGCACGTACGCATTGTACAAAGCCATCTGTATGATGTGCCCGGCCAGCTTCTTATACCACACCGCATGGCGCTGTAGGGCTTCAGGACTTGATTTGACAAGTCCATCCCTCCCATGTACCTATTGTAGTCCAGGATGCAGTCTGGTTTGGGGGTGGCCTTTCCTTCATATATCCTAAATCTGTAGGTATACCCTGATGCACTCTCGCACAGCTTATACATCTTCACGCCATACCTTGCCCTCTTACCCGGCAGGTACTCGCGGAATTGAACCCTCCCTTTAAAATGTAACAGGGACTCATCAATAGAAAAACACTTCTCGGGGTTGTATGCTTGGGAAAACCGGGCACTGAAACGGTCTAATAGGGGTCTCCGTTTATACAAACAGTCAAAACTGGGGTCATCTCAAGGTGGGCACGGCTCATTATCAGTATAATGTAAGAAGCAAAGTATTGCCTCATTTATTTATTTTTTTAGGTTCCAGTTCAGTTCTGAAGTTGCTTTGAGGGGCCCATATATTAGAAACCCCTATCAAACACCCCATTTTAGAAACTAGACCCCTCAAAGTATTCACAACAGCATTTATAAAGTTTATGAACCCTTTAGGTGTTTCACAGAAATTTAGAGCAAAGTAGAGGTGAAATTTACTTTTTTTTTTTGTCAGAAAATCCTCTTTATACCATTTTTTTTATAACACAAAAGGTTTTATCAGAGAAACGCAACTTAATACGTATTGCCCAGATTCTGCAGTTTAGAGAAATATCCCACATGTGGCCCTAGTGCGGTAATGGACTGAAGCACCGGCTTCCGAAGCAAAGGCGCACCTAGTGGATTTTGAGGCCTCTTTTTTATTAGGCACCATGTCCGGTTTGAAGAGGTCTTGTGGTGCCAAAACATTGGAAACCCCCCAAAAGTGACCCCAATTTGGAAACTAGACCCCTTAAGGAATCCACTGTAGTTTTCTTGGGGTGCATGCAGCTTTTTGATCAGTTTTTATTCTATTTTTAGGTGGCGTGGTGACTAAAAAACAGCAATTCTACTATTGTTTTTTTATTCTTTTTTTTTTACTGCGTGCACCGTGCGCTATAAATGACATATTCACTTTAATCTGCGGGGCGATACGATTACGGCGATACCAGATGTTTATAGTTTTTTTTTATGTCTTATGGCGTTTGCACAATAAAATACGTTTTATAAACAATCATTCACTTTTTGTGTTACCTTATTCTAAGAGCCAGAACGTTTTTATTTTTCAATCAATAAAGCCGTGCAAGGACTTATTTTTTGCGTAACGAACTGTAGTTTCGATCAGCACCATTTTTCGGTACATGCGACTTTTTGATCTCTTTTTATTCCATTTTTTGGGAGGTGAAGTGACCAAACAATTGTGATTGTGGTACGGTTTATTAATATTTTTTTTTACGGCGTTCACCGTGCGGGATAAATAACAAAATAATTTTGTAGTTCAGGCCGTTACGCACGCGGCGATACCAATTATGTATAGTTTATTTGTTTGTTTATATATTTTTATTAATAATAAATGAGTGATAAGTGAAAAAGTGGGACTTTTACTTTTATTACTTTTAAAACTTTTATTTTCTTATTTTTACACATCTTTTTTGTAACTTTTTTTTACTTTATTACTTTGTCCCACTAGGGGACATGAGGGCAGGAGGCCCTGATCGCTATTCTAATACACTGCACTACATGCGTAGTGCAGTGTATTAGAACTGTCAGCTACTCACTGACAGCAAGCATAGTGGGTCCTGACGTTGTCAGGACCCACTAGGCTTCCGTCTATGGCATAGCCGGACGCCATTGTTTGGTGTCCGGTTGCCATAGTCACCATTGCCGGCCGCTATCGTGTAGCAGGCCGGCGATGGCGGATTAACCCCTAAGAAGCCGCGATCGCTATTGAACGCGGCTTCTGAGGGGTTAATCGGCGGGGGAGCTCCGCGATCGGTCCCGGCACATTGAGCAGTGATAGTCTGCTGTCGAAAACAGCAGCTATCACAGCTCAGGAACGCGCCCCGCGCGAACGGCGCCGTGTTTACTCAATGACCTACTAATAGGTCACTGAGCGCGAACGCTACAGTTAGCATGACCTAATAGTAGGTCATGGAGCGTTAAGGGGTTAAAAACGTTTCGGCAGAAAAACCAGATTTCCTGCATGAATGGAGGAAGACAAAAACTCACTGAACAGTGCCTCGTGTGAGGATCGAACTCACGACCTTCAGATTATTAGACTGACACGCTTCCTACTGCGCTAACGAGGCAACCACCAGATGTTTGTAGACAAGCTCAAAGCGGCAAAATGAAAAAATATATATAAATTTTCTTTATTCCCACTTTTTCTTAGTCCATGACTCATTACACTAAATAACTGCTCCCATATGGTCTAGCGGTTAGGATTCCTGGTTTTCACCCAGGTGGCCTGTGTTCGACTCCCGGTATGGGAAATAACCTTTTACTAGTCTTGCATTTTCAAAGGTTGAGCGTTATAGGATAAAAGTGCTCTTTGTGGCCATAAATTCTAACTTATCTTTGTTTACCCATTCCTCCTCTTTTCACCAGATCCTATTTGAGCTTGAAAACTCAAATAATTCCTATTGTTCCCTTCTCACTCCAAGTCAACAACCCCTTTATCCTGTCAGTTTGGCTAATTTCCCTTTTTTTAATGAACTAGTTTCGCCAATAAATAAGAAACCATCAGACTATTTCACCCAATCTGATTGGGACTTTGCTTTAATATTGTTTCTTTTTAGGCAAGATCCTATTTTGGATTTAAAGCTCAAATCATTCCCATCTCTTCTACTCACTCAAAAATGACAAGGAAATCAACAACACTTTCCTCATATATTAAAAACGTTTCGGCAGAAAAACCCGATTTCCTGCATGAATGGAGGAAGACAAAAACTCACTGAACAGTGCCTCGTGTGAGGATCGAACTCACGACCTTCAGATTATTAGACTGACACGCTTCCTACTGCGCTAATGAGGCAACCACCAGATGTTTGTAGACAAGCTCAAAGCGGCAAAATGAAAAAATATATATACATTTTCTTTATTCCCACTTTTTCTTAGTCCATGACTCATTATACTTAACAACTGCTCCCATATGGTCTAGCGGTTAAGATTCCTGGTTTTCACCCAGATGGCCCGGGTTCGACTGCCGGTATGGGAAAAAACCTTTTACTAGTCTTGCACTTTCAAAGGTTGAGCGTTATAGGATAAAAGTGCTCTTTGTGGCCATAAATTCTATTTTATCTTTGTTTACCCATTCCTCCTCTTTTCACCAGATCCTATTTGAGCTTGAAAACTCAAATAATTCCTATTGTTCCCTTCTCACTCCAAGTCAACAACCCCTTTATCCTGTCAGTTTGGCTAATTTTCCTTTTTTTAATGAACTAGTTTCGCCAATAAATAAGAAACCATCAGACTATTTCACCCAATCTGATTGGGACTTTGCTTTAATATTGTTTCTTTTTAGGCAAGATCCTATTTTGGATTTAAAGCTCAAATCATTCCCATCTCTTCTACTCACTCAAAAATGACAAGGAAATCAACAACACTTTCCTCATATATTAAAAACGTTTCGGCAGAAAAACCCGATTTCCTGCATGAATGGAGGAAGACAAAAACTCACTGAACAGTGCCTCGTGTGAGGATCGAACTCACGACCTTCAGATTATTAGACTGACACGCTTCCTACTGCGCTAATGAGGCAACCACCAGATGTTTGTAGACAAGCTCAAAGCGGCAAAATGAAAAAATATATATACATTTTCTTTATTCCCACTTTTTCTTAGTCCATGACTCATTATACTTAACAACTGCTCCCATATGGTCTAGCGGTTAAGATTCCTGGTTTTCACCCAGATGGCCCGGGTTCGACTGCCGGTATGGGAAAAAAGCTTTTACTAGTCTTGCACTTTCAAAGGTTGAGCGTTATAGGATAAAAGTGCTCTTTGTGGCCATAAATTCTATTTTATCTTTGTTTACCCATTCCTCCTCTTTTCACCAGATCCTATTTGAGCTTGAAAACTCAAATAATTCCTATTGTTCCCTTCTCACTCCAAGTCAACAACCCCTTTATCCTGTCAGTTTGGCTAATTTTCCTTTTTTTAATGAACTAGTTTCGCCAATAAATAAGAAACCATCAGACTATTTCACCCAATCTGATTGGGACTTTGCTTTAATATTGTTTCTTTTTAGGCAAGATCCTATTTTGGATTTAAAGCTCAAATCATTCCCATCTCTTCTACTCACTCAAAAATGACAAGGAAATCAACAACACTTTCCTCATATATTAAAAATGTTTCGGCAGAAAAACCCGATTTCCTGCATGAATGGAGGAAGACAAAAACTCACTGAACAGTGCCTCGTGTGTGGATCGAACTCACGACCTTCAGATTATTAGACTGACACACTTCCTACTGCGCTAATGAGGCAACCACCAGATGTTTGTAGACAAGCTCAAAGCGGCAAAATGAAAAAATATATATACATTTTCTTTATTCCCACTTTTTCTTAGTCCATGACTCATTATACTTAACAACTGCTCCCATATGGTCTAGCGGTTAAGATTCCTGGTTTTCACCCAGATGGCCCGGGTTCGACTCCCGGTATGGGAAAAAACCTTTTACTAGTCTTGCACTTTCAAAGGTTGAGCGTTATAGGATAAAAGTGCTCTTTGTGGCCATAAATTCTATTTTATCTTTGTTTACCCATTCCTCCTCTTTTCACCAGATCCTATTTGAGCTTGAAAACTCAAATAATTCCTATTGTTCCCTTCTCACTCCAAGTCAACAACCCCTTTATCCTGTCAGTTTGGCTAATTTTCCTTTTTTTAATGAACTAGTTTCGCCAATAAATAAGAAACCATCAGACTATTTCACCCAATCTGATTGGGACTTTGCTTTAATATTGTTTCTTTTTAGGCAAGATCCTATTTTGGATTTAAAGCTCAAATCATTCCCATCTCTTCTACTCACTCAAAAATGACAAGGAAATCAACAACACTTTCCTCATATATTAAAAATGTTTCGGCAGAAAAACCCGATTTCCTGCATGAATGGAGGAAGACAAAAACTCACTGAACAGTGCCTTGTGTGTGGATCGAACTCACGACCTTCAGATTATTAGACTGACACACTTCCTACTGCGCTAACGAGGCAACCACCAGATGTTTGTAGACAAGCTCAAACGGCAAAATGAAAAAAATATATATATATTTTCTTTATTCCCACTTTCTCTTAGTCCATGACTCATTTTACTTAATAACTGCTCCCATATGGTCTAGCGGTTAAGATTCCTGGTTTTCACCCAGATGGCCCGGGTTCGACTCCCGGTATGGGAAAAAACCTTTTACTAGTCTTGCACTTTCAAAGGTTGAGCGTTATAGGATAAAAGTGCTCTTTGTGGCCATAAATTCTAACTTATCTTTGTTTACCCATTCCTCCTCTTTTCACCAGATCCTATTTGAGCTTGAAAACTCAAATAATTCCTATTGTTCCCTTCTCACTCCAAGTCAACAACCCCTTTATCCTGTCAGTTTGGCTAATTTCCCTTTTTTTAATGAACTAGTTTCGCCAATAAATAAGAAACCATCAGACTATTTCACCCAATCTGATTGGGACTTTGCTTTAATATTGTTTCTTTTTAGGCAAGATCCTATTTTGGATTTAAAGCTCAAATCATTCCCATCTCTTCTACTCACTCAAAAATGACAAGGAAATCAACAACACTTTCCTCATATATTAAAAACGTTTCGGCAGAAAAACCCGATTTCCTGCATGAATGGAGGAAGACAAAAACTCACTGAACAGTGCCTCGTGTGAGGATCGAACTCACGACCTTCAGATTATTAGACTGACACGCTTCCTACTGCGCTAATGAGGCAACCACCAGATGTTTGTAGACAAGCTCAAAGCGGCAAAATGAAAAAATATATATACATTTTCTTTATTCCCACTTTTTCTTAGTCCATGACTCATTATACTTAACCCCTTCCCGCTCCTTGACGTACTATTACGTCATGGCAGCTGTATCGTTCGCGCTCCATGCCGTAATAGTACGTCTCGGGAGTGACGGCCGTTTCGGCCGTCCTCCCGACACATACAGGAGCTGTGACGCTGCTGTCTTGTTCAGCAGCTATCACAGCTCCTACAGCGGGGACCGATCGCTGTGTCCCCGCTGATTAACCCCTTAAAAGCCGCGTTCTATAGAGATCGCGGCTTTTTAGGGGTTAAGCTGCCATCGCCGGCCTGCTACGCGATAGCGGCCGGCGATGGTGACTATGGCAACCGGACACCAAACAATGGCGTCCGGCGATGCCATAGACGGAAGCCTAGTGGGTCCTGACAACGTCAGGACCCACTATGCTTGCTGTCAGTGAGTAGCTGACAGTTCTAATACACTGCACTACGCATGTAGTGCAGTGTATTAGAATAGCGATCAGGGCCTCCTGCCCTCATGTCCCCTAGTGGGACAAAGTAATAAAGTAAAAAAAAAGTTAAAAAAAGATGTGTAAAAATAAAAGTTTTAAAAGTAATAAAAGTAAAAGTCCCACTTTTTCCCTTATCAGGCCTTTATTATTAATAAAAATATATAAACAAACAAATAAACTATACATAATTGGTATCGCCGCGTCCGTAACGGCCTGAACTACAAAATTATTTTGTTATTTATCCCGCACGGTGAACGCCGTAAAAAAAAATATTAATAAACCGTACCACAATCACAATTGTTTGGTCACTTCACCTCCCAAAAAATGGAATAAAAAGAGATCAAAAAGTCGCATGTACCTAAAAATGGTACTGATGGAAAATACAGTTCGTTACGCAAAAAATAAGTCCTCGCACGGCTTTATTGATTGAAAAATAAAAACGTTATGGCTCTTAGAATAAGGTAACACAAAAAGTGAATGATTGTTTACAAAACGTATTTTATTGTGCAAACGCCATAAGACATAAAAAAAAACTATAAACATCTGGTATCGCCGTGATCGTATCGCCCCGCAGAATAAAGTAAATATGTCATTTATAGCGCACGGTGAACGCTGTAAAAAAAAAAGTATACAAAAACAATAGTAGAATTGCTGTTTATTAGTCACCACGCCACCTAAAAATGGAATAAAAACTGATCAAAAAGCCGCATGCACCCCATGAAAACTACAATGGATTCCTCAAGGGGTCTAGTTTCCAAATTGGGGTCACTTTTGGGGGGTTTCCAATGTTTTGGCACCACAAGACCTCTTCAAACCGGACATGGTGCCTAATAAAAAAGAGGGCTCAAAATCCGCTAGGTGCTCCTTTGCTTCGGAGGCCGGCGCTTCAGTCCATTACCGCCCGAGGGCAACATGTGGGATATTTCTCTAAACTGCAGAATCTGGGCAATAAGTATTGAGTTGCGTTTCTCTGATAAATCCTTTTGTGTTATAAAAAAAATGGTATAAAAAGAGTAAATTTCACCTCTACTTTGCTCTAAATTTCTGTGAAACACCTAAAGGGTTCATAAACTTTCTAAATGCTGTTGTGAATACTTTGAGGGGTCTAGTTTCTAAAATGGGGTGTTTGATAGGGGTTTCTAATATATGGGCCCCTCAAAGCAACTTCAGAAATGAACTGGAACCTAAAAAAATAAATAAATGAGGCAATACTTCGCTTCTTACATTATACTGATAATGAGCCGTGCCCACTCCGAGATGACCCCAGTTTTGACCGTTTGTATAAACGGAGACCCCTATTAGACCGTTCCAGTGCCCGGTTTTCCCAAGCATACACCCCCGAGAAGTGTTTTTCTATTGATGAGTCCCTGGTACATTTTAAAGGGAGGGTTCAATTCCGCCAGTACCTGCCAGGTAAGAGGGCAAGGTATGGCGTGAAGATGTATAAGCTGTGCGAGAGTGCATCAGGGTATACCTACAGGTTTAGGATATATGAAGGAAAGGCCACCCCCAAACCAGACTGCATCCTGGACTACAATAGGTACATGGGAGGGATGGACTTGTCAAATCAAGTCCTGAAGCCCTACAGCGCCATGCGGTGTAGTATAAGAAGCTGGCCGGGCACATCATACAGATGGCTTTGTACAATGCGTATGTGCTACGTCGATGTGCAGGCCAGAGGGGAACTTTCCTGGAATTTCAAGATCTAATCTTTAGGGACCAGGAAGGGGGGGCGCATCGTACCAGGGCAACACTTTCCAGGAGAAGGTCCCCAAACCGGTGGAAAGGGAAAGAGTCAAAAGAGGTGCAGAGTCTGCTATAAGAGGGGGATAAGGAAGAACACAATATACCAATGTGACACGTGTCCCGAAAAACCAGGGCTCTGTATAAAAGATTGTTTTAAAATGTATCATACATCCCTTGATTTTCAATTTACCCTGATGCACTCCGCACAGCTTACCCCCCTCATCTTTCCCTTCTGAGCCCTGCCGTATGCCCAGGCAGCTGATAACAGCCACATGTAGGGTATTGTCGTACCCAGGAGAACCCACATTACAATTTAAGGGGTGTATATCTCCGGTGGCGCATGCTGGGCACACTATATTGGACACTGAAATGGCATATACATATATAAAATTGCAAATCTCACACTGCACCATCTGCTGCGCATTATCTTTTACACAGTACCTGTGGGGTCAAAATGCTCACTACACCTCTAGATGAATGTCTTAAGGGGTGTAGTTTTTAAAATGGGGTCACTTCTCGTGGGTTTCAACTGTACTGGTACCTCAGGGGCTTCTGCACACATGACTTAGCACCAGAAAAGCTCCAGTAGGCCAAATGGTGGTCCTTTCCTTCTGAGCCCTCCCATGGGCCCAAAGGGCAGTTTATCACCACAAATGGGGTATTGCCGCACTAAGGACAAATTGGGCAACAAAATGGGGTATGTTGTTCCTTGTGAAAATAAGAAATTTTGATCAAAAATGACATCTTATTGGAAAAAATATCATTTTTTTCATTTCACAGCCCAATTCAAATAGGTGCTGTGAAAAAACTGTGCGGTCAAAATGATAACAAAAACCATAAATGAATTCCTTGAGGGGTGTAGTTTCCAAAATGGGGTCACTTCTGGTGGGTTTCCATTGCTTTGATACCTCTGGGGCTCTGCAAATGCAACATGGCACCCGAAAACCAATCCAGCAAAATCTGGACTCCAACAAACACATAGCGCTCCTTTCCGTCTGAGCCCTCCCATGGGCCCAAACGGCAGTTTATCACCACAAATGGGGTATTGCCGCACTAAGGACAAATTGGGCAACAAAATGGGGTATGTTGTTCCCTGTGAAAATAAGAAATTTTGATCAAAAATGACATTTTATTGGAAAAAATATCATTTTTTTCATTTCACAGCCCAATTCAAATAGGTGCTGTGAAAAAACTGTGCGGTCAAAATGATAACAAAAACCATAAATGAATTCCTTGAGGGGTGTAATTTCCAAAATGGGGTCACTTCTGGTGGGTTTCCATTGTTTTGATACCTCAACGCCTCTTCAAACCTGGCATGCTGCCTAAAATATATTCTAATAAAAAAGAGGCCTCAAAATGCACTAGGTGCTTCTTTGCTTCTAGGGCTTGTGTTTTAGTCCACGAGCGCAGTAGGGCCACATGTGGGACATTTCTAAAAACTGCAGAATCTGGACAATACATATTTAGTAGTGTTTCTCTGGTAAAACCTTCTCTGTTACTAAAAAAAAATTGAATAAAATTGAAATTCAGCAGAAAAAATGAAATTTGCAAATTTAATTTCCACTTTGCTTTAATTCCTGTGAAATGCCTGAAGGGTTAAAAAACTTTCTATATGCTGTTTTGAATACTTTGAGGGGTCTAGTTTTTAAAATGGGGTGTTTTATGGGGGTTTCTAATACATAGGCCCCTCAAATCCACTTCAGAACTGAACTGGCACCTTCAAAAAAAGGCTTTTGAAATTTTCTTAAGAATATGAGAAATTGCTGTTTATGTTCTAAGCCTTGTAACGTCTAAGAAAAATAAAAGAATGTTCAAAAAACGATGCCAATCTAAAGTAGACATATGGGAAATGTGAACTAGTAACTATTTTGGGTGGTATAACCGTCTGTTTTTCAAGCACATGCATTTAAATTCTGAAAAATGCTATTTTTTGTAAATTTTCTCTAAATTTTGCAATTTTTCACAAATAAAGACTGAATATATCGACCAAATTTTACCACGAACATGAAGCCCAAAGTGTCACGAGAAAACAATCTCAGAATCGCTTGGATAGGTTTAAGCATTCCGACGTTATTACCACATAAAGTGAAATATGTCAGATTTGAAAAATGGGCTCTGAGCCTTAAGGCCCAAACTAGGCTGCGTCCTTAAGGGGTTAATAACTGCTCCCATATGGTCTAGCGGTTAAGATTCCTGGTTTTCACCCAGATGGCCCGGGTTCGACTCCCGGTATGGGAAAAAACCTTTTACTAGTCTTGCACTTTCAAAGGTTGAGCGTTATAGGATAAAAGTGCTCTTTGTGGCCATAAATTCTATTTTATCTTTGTTTACCCATTCCTCCTCTTTTCACCAGATCCTATTTGAGCTTGAAAACTCAAATAATTCCTATTGTTCCCTTCTCACTCCAAGTCAACAACCCCTTTATCCTGTCAGTTTGGCTAATTTTCCTTTTTTTAATGAACTAGTTTCGCCAATAAATAAGAAACCATCAGACTATTTCACCCAATCTGATTGGGAATTTACTTTAATATTGTTTCTTTTTAGGCAAGATCCTATTTTGGATTTAAAGCTCAAATCATTCCCATCTCTTCTACTCACTCAAAAATGACAAGGAAATCAACAACACTTTCCTCATATATTAAAAATGTTTCGGCAGAAAAACCCAATTTCCTGCATGAATGGAGGAAGACAAAAACTCACTGAACAGTGCCTTGTGTGTGGATCGAACTCACGACCTTCAGATTATTAGACTGACACGCTTCCTACTGCGCTAACGAGGCAACCACCAGATGTTTGTAGACAAGCTCAAAGCGGCAAAATGAAAAAAATATATATATATTTTCTTTATTCCCACTTTTTCTTAGTCCATGACTCATTTTACTTAATAACTGCTCCCATATGGTCTAGCGGTTAGGATTCCTGGTTTTCACCCAGGTGGCCCGGTTTCAACTCCCGGTATGGGAAAAAACCTTTTACTAGTCTTGCACTTTCAAAGGTTGAGCGTTATAGGATAAATGTGCTCTTTGTGGCCATAAATTCTAAATTATCTTTGTTTACCCATTCCTCCTCTTTTCACCAGATCCTATTTGAGCTTGAAAACTCAAATAATTCCTATTGTTCCCTTCTCACTCCAAGTCAACAACCCCTTTATCCTGTCAGTTTGGCTAATTTTCCTTTTTTTAATGAACTAGTTTCGCCAATAAATAAGAAACCATCAGACTATTTCACCCAATCTGATTGGGACTTTGCTTTAATATTGTTTCTTTTTAGGCAAGATCCTATTTTGGATTTAAAGCTCAAATCATTCCCATCTCTTCTACTCACTCAAAAATGACAAGGAAATCAACAACACTTTCCTCATATATTAAAAATGTTTCGGCAGAAAAACCCGATTTCCTGCATGAATGGAGGAAGACAAAAACTCACTGAACAGTGCCTCGTGTGAGGATCGAACTCACGACCTTCAGATTATTAGACTGACACGCTTCCTACTGCACTAACGAGGCAACCACCAGATGTTTGTAAACAATCTCAAAGCGGCAAAATGAAAAAATATATATACATTTTCTTTATTCCCACTTTTTCTTAGTCCATGACTCATTACACTAAATAACTGCTTCCATATGGTCTAGCGGTTAGGATTCCTGGTTTTCACCCAGGTGGCCCGGGTTCGACTCCCGGTATGGGAAAAAACCTTTTACTAGTCTTGCACTTTCAAAGGTTGAGCGTTATAGGATAAAAGTGCTCTTTGTGGCCATAAATTCTATTTTATCTTTGTTTACCCATTCCTCCTCTTTTCACCAGATCCTATTTGAGCTTGAAAACTCAAATAATTCCTATTGTTCCCTTCTCACTCCAAGTCAACAACCCCTTTATCCTGTCAGTTTGGCTAATTTTCCTTTTTTTAATGAACTAGTTTCGCCAATAAATAAGAAACCATCAGACTATTTCACCCAATCTGATTGGGAATTTGCTTTAATATTGTTTCTTTTTAGGCAAGATCCTATTTTGGATTTAAAGCTCAAATCATTCCCATCTCTTCTACTCACTCAAAAATGACAAGGAAATCAACAACACTTTCCTCATATATTAAAAATGTTTCGGCAGAAAAACCCGATTTCCTGCATGAATGGAGGAAGACAAAAACTCACTGAACAGTGCCTTGTGTGTGGATCGAACTCACGACCTTCAGATTATTAGACTGACACGCTTCCTACTGCGCTAACGAGGCAACCACCAGATGTTTGTAGACAAGCTCAAAGCGGCAAAATGAAAAAAATATATATATATTTTCTTTATTCCCACTTTTTCTTAGTCCATGACTCATTTTACTTAATAACTGCTCCCATATGGTCTAGCGGTTAGGATTCCTGGTTTTCACCCAGGTGGCCCGGTTTCAACTCCCGGTATGGGAAAAAACTTTTTACTAGTCTTGCACTTTCAAAGGTTGAGCGTTATAGGATAAATGTGCTCTTTGTGGCCATAAATTCTAAATTATCTTTGTTTACCCATTCCTCCTCTTTTCACCAGATCCTATTTGAGCTTGAAAACTCAAATAATTCCTATTGTTCCCTTCTCACTCCAAGTCAACAACCCCTTTATCCTGTCAGTTTGGCTAATTTTCCTTTTTTTAATGAACTAGTTTCGCCAATAAATAAGAAACCATCAGACTATTTCACCCAATCTGATTGGGACTTTGCTTTAATATTGTTTCTTTTTAGGCAAGATCCTATTTTGGATTTAAAGCTCAAATCATTCCCATCTCTTCTACTCACTCAAAAATGACAAGGAAATCAACAACACTTTCCTCATATATTAAAAATGTTTCGGCAGAAAAACCCGATTTCCTGCATGAATGGAGGAAGACAAAAACTCACTGAACAGTGCCTCGTGTGAGGATCGAACTCACGACCTTCAGATTATTAGACTGACACGCTTCCTACTGCACTAACGAGGCAACCACCAGATGTTTGTAAACAATCTCAAAGCGGCAAAATGAAAAAATATATATACATTTTCTTTATTCCCACTTTTTCTTAGTCCATGACTCATTACACTAAATAACTGCTCCCATATGGTCTAGCGGTTAGGATTCCTGGTTTTCACCCATGTTGCCCGGGTTCAACTCCCGGTATGTGAAAGAACCTTTTACTAGTCTTGCACTTTCAAAGGTTGAGCGTTATAGGATAAAAGTGCTCTTTGTGGCCATAAATTCTAACTTATCTTTGTTTACCCATTCCTCCTCTTTTCACCAGATCCTATTTGAGCTTGAAAACTCAAATAATTCCTATTGTTCCCTTCTCACTCCAAGTCAACAACCCCTTTATCCTGTCAGTTTGGCTAATTTTCCTTTTTTTAATGAACTAGTTCCGCCAATAAATAAGAAACCATCAGACTATTTCACCCAATCTGATTGGGACTTTGCTTTAATATTGTTTCTTTTTAGGCAAGATCCTATTTTGGATTTAAAGCTCAAATCATTCCCATCTCTTCTACTCACTCAAAAATGACAAGGAAATCAACAACACTTTCCTCATATATTAAAAACGTTTCGGCAGAAAAACCCGATTTCCTGCATGAATGGAGGAAGACAAAAACTCACTGAACGGTGCCTCGTCTGAGGATCGAACTCACGACCTTCAGATTATTAGACTGACACGCTTCCTACTGCACTAACGAGGCAACCACCAGATGTTTGTAAACAATCTCAAAGCGGCAAAATGAAAAAATATATATACATTTTCTTTATTCCCACTTTTTCTTAGTCCATGACTCATTTTACTTAATAACTGCTCCCATATGGTCTAGCGGTTAGGATTCCTGGTTTTCACCCATGTTGCCCGGGTTCGACTCCCGGTATGTGAAAGAACCTTTTACTAGTCTTGCACTTTCAAAGGTTGAGCGTTATAGGATAAAAGTGCTCTTTGTGGCCATAAATTCTAACTTATCTTTGTTTACCCATTCCTCCTCTTTTCACCAGATCCTATTTGAGCTTGAAAACTCAAATAATTCCTATTGTTCCTTTCTCACTCCAAGTCAACAACCCCTTTATCCTGTCAGTTTGGCTAATTTTCCTTTTTTTAATGAACTAGTTCCGCCAATAAATAAGAAACCATCAGACTATTTCACCCAATCTGATTGGGACTTTGCTTTAATATTGTTTCTTTTTAGGCAAGATCCTATTTTGGATTTAAAGCTCAAATCATTCCCATCTCTTCTACTCACTCAAAAATGACAAGGAAATCAACAACACTTTCCTCATATATTAAAAATGTTTCGGCAGAAAAACCCGATTTCCTGCATGAATGGAGGAAGACAAAAACTCACTGAACAGTGCCTTGTGTGTGGATCGAACTCACGACCTTCAGATTATTAGACTGACACGCTTCCTACTGCGCTAACGAGGCAACCACCAGATGTTTGTAGACAAGCTCAAAGCGGCAAAATGAAAAAAATATATATATATTTTCTTTATTCCCACTTTTTCTTAGTCCATGACTCATTTTACTTAATAACTGCTCCCATATGGTCTAGCGGTTAGGATTCCTGGTTTTCACCCATGTTGCCCGGGTTCGACTCCCGGTATGTGAAAGAACCTTTTACTAGTCTTGCACTTTCAAAGGTTGAGCGTTATAGGATAAAAGTGCTCTTTGTGGCCATAAATTCTAACTTATCTTTGTTTACCCATTCCTCCTCTTTTCACCAGATCCTATTTGAGCTTGAAAACTCAAATAATTCCTATTGTTCCCTTCTCACTCCAAGTCAACAACCCCTTTATCCTGTCAGTTTGGCTAATTTTCCTTTTTTTAATGAACTAGTTCCGCCAATAAATAAGAAACCATCAGACTATTTCACCCAATCTGATTGGGACTTTGCTTTAATATTGTTTCTTTTTAGGCAAGATCCTATTTTGGATTTAAAGCTCAAATCATTCCCATCTCTTCTACTCACTCAAAAATGACAAGGAAATCAACATCACTTTCCTCATATATTAAAAACGTTTCGGCAGAAAAACCCGATTTCCTGCATGAATGGAGGAAGACAAAAACTCACTGAACGGTGCCTCGTCTGAGGATCGAACTCACGACCTTCAGATTATGATACTGACACGCTTCCTACTGCGCTAACTAGGCAACCACCAGATGTTGGTAGACAAGCTCAAAGCGGCAAAATTAAAAAATATATATACATTTTCTTTATTCCCACTTTTTCTTAGTCCATGACTCATTACACTAAATAACTGCTCCCATATGGTCTAGCGGTTAGGATTCCTGGTTTTCACCCATGTTGCCTGGGTTCGACTCCCGGTATGTGAAAGAACCTTTTACTAGTCTTGCACTTTCAAAGGTTGAGCGTTATAGGATAAATGTGCTCTTTGTGGCCATAAATTCTAACTTATCTTTGTTTACCCATTCCTCCTCTTTTCACCAGATCCTATTTGAGCTTGAAAACTCAAATAATTCCTATTGTTCCCTTCTCACTCCAAGTCAACAACCCCTTTATCCTGTCAGTTTGGCTAATTTTCCTTTTTTTAATGAACTAGTTTCGCCAATAAATAAGAAACCATCAGACTATTTCACCCAATCTGATTGGGACTTTGCTTTAATATTGTTTCTTTTTAGGCAAGATCCTATTTTGGATTTAAAGCTCAAATCATTCCCATCTCTTCTACTCACTCAAAAATGACAAGGAAATCAACAACACTTTCCTCATATATTAAAAACGTTTCGGCAGAAAAACCCGATTTCCTGCATGAATGGAGGAAGACAAAAACTCACTGAACAGTGCCTCGTGTGAGGATCGAACTCACGACCTTCAGATTATGATACTGACACGCTTCCTACTGCGCTAACTAGGCAACCACCAAATGTTTGTAAACAAGCTCAAAGCGGCAAAATGAAAAAATATATATACATTTTCTTTATTCCCACTTTTTCTTAGTCCATGACTCATTACACTAAATAACTGCTCCCATATGGTCTAGCGGTTAGGATTCCTGGTTTTCACCCATGTTGCCTGGGTTCGACTCCCGGTATGTGAAAGAACCTTTTACTAGTCTTGCACTTTCAAAGGTTGAGCGTTATAGGATAAAAGTGCTCTTTGTGCCCATAAATTCTAACTTATCTTTGTTTACCCATTCCTCCTCTTTTCACCAGATCCTATTTGAGCTTGAAAACTCAAATAATTCCTATTGTTCCCTTCTCACTCCAAGTCAACAACCCCTTTATCCTGTCAGTTTGGCTAATTTTCCTTTTTTTAATGAACTAGTTTCGCCAATAAATAAGAAACCATCAGACTATTTCACCCAATCTGATTGGGACTTTGCTTTAATATTGTTTCTTTTTAGGCAAGATCCTATTTTGGATTTAAAGCTCAAATCATTCCCATCTCTTCTACTCACTCAAAAATGACAAGGAAATCAACAACACTTTCCTTATATATTAAAAACGTTTCGGCAGAAAAACCCGATTTCCTGCATGAATGGAGGAAGACAAAAACTCACTGAACAGTGCCTCGTGTGAGGATCGAACTCACGACCTTCAGATTATGATACTGACACGCTTCCTACTGCGCTAACTAGGCAACCACCAGATGTTTGTAGACAAGCTCAAAGCAGCAAAATGAAAAAATATATATACATTTTCTTTATTCCCACTTTTTCTTAGTCCATGACTGATTACACTAAATAACTGCTCCCATATGGTCTAGCGGTTAGGATTCCTGGTTTTCACCCATTTTTCCCGGGTTCGACTCCCGGTATGTGAAAGAACCTTTTACTAGTCTTGCACTTTCAAAGGTTGAGCGTTATAGGATAAAAGTGCTCTTTGTGCCCATAAATTCTAACTTATCTTTGTTTACCCATTCCTCCTCTTTTCACCAGATCCTATTTGAGCTTGAAAACTCAAATAATTCCTATTGTTCCCTTCTCACTCCAAGTCAACAACCCCTTTATCCTGTCAGTTTGGCTAATTTTCCTTTTTTTAATGAACTAGTTTCGCCAATAAATAAGAAACCATCAGACTATTTCACCCAATCTGATTGGGACTTTGCTTTAATATTGTTTCTTTTTAGGCAAGATCCTATTTTGGATTTAAAGCTCAAATCATTCCCATCTCTTCTACTCACTCAAAAATGACAAGGAAATCAACAACACTTTCCTCATATATTAAAAATGTTTCGGCAGAAAAACCCGATTTCCTGCATGAATGGAGGAAGACAAAAACTCACTGAACAGTGCCTCGTGTGAGGATCGAACTCACGACCTTCAGATTATTAGAATGACACGCTTCCTACTGCACTAACGAGGCAACCACCAGATGTTTGTAAACAATCTCAAAGCGGCAAAATGAAAAAATATATATACATTTTCTTTATTCCCACTTTTTCTTAGTCCATGACTCATTACACTAAATAACTGCTTCCATATGGTCTAGCGGTTAGGATTCCTGGTTTTCACCCAGGTGGCCCGGGTTCGACTCCCGGTATGGAAAAAAACCTTTTACTAGTCTTGCACTTTCAAAGGTTGAGCGTTATAGGATAAAAGTGCTCTTTGTGGCCATAAATTCTAACTTATCTTTGTTTACCCATTCCTCCTCTTTTCACCAGATCCTATTTGAGCTTGAAAACTCAAATAATTCCTATTGTTCCCTTCTCACTCCAAGTCAACAACCCCTTTATCCTGTCAGTTTGGCTAATTTTCCTTTTTTTAATGAACTAGTTCCGCCAATAAATAAGAAACCATCAGACTATTTCACCCAATCTGATTGGGACTTTGCTTTAATATTGTTTCTTTTTAGGCAAGATCCTATTTTGGATTTAAAGCTCAAATCATTCCCATCTCTTCTACTCACTCAAAAATGACAAGGAAATCAACAACACTTTCCTCATATATTAAAAACGTTTCGGCAGAAAAACCCGATTTCCTGCATGAATGGAGGAAGACAAAAACTCACTGAACGGTGCCTCGTCTGAGGATCGAACTCACGACCTTCAGATTATTAGACTGACACGCTTCCTACTGCACTAACGAGGCAACCACCAGATGTTTGTAAACAATCTCAAAGCGGCAAAATGAAAAAATATATATAAATTTTCTTTATTCCCACTTTTTCTTAGTCCATGACTCATTACACTAAATAACTGCTCCCATATGGTCTAGCGGTTAGGATTCCTGGTTTTCACCCATGTTGCCCGGGTTCGACTCCCGGTATGTGAAAGAACCTTTTACTAGTCTTGCACTTTCAAAGGTTGAGCGTTATAGGATAAAAGTGCTCTTTGTGGCCATAAATTCTAACTTATCTTTGTTTACCCATTCCTCCTCTTTTCACCAGATCCTATTTGAGCTTGAAAACTCAAATAATTCCTATTGTTCCCTTCTCACTCCAAGTCAACAACCCCTTTATCCTGTCAGTTTGGCTAATTTTCCTTTTTTTAATGAACTAGTTTCGCCAATAAATAAGAAACCATCAGACTATTTCACCCAATCTGATTGGGACTTTGCTTTAATATTGTTTCTTTTTAGGCAAGATCCTATTTTGGATTTAAAGCTCAAATCATTCCCATCTCTTCTACTCACTCAAAAATGACAAGGAAATCAACAACACTTTCCTCATATATTAAAAACGTTTCGGCACAAAAACCCGATTTCCTGCATGAATGGAGGAAGACAAAAACTCACTGAACAGTGCCTCGTGTGAGGATCGAACTCACGACCTTCAGATTATGATACTGACACGCTTCCTACTGCGCTAACGAGGCAACCACCAGATGTTTGTAGACAAGCTCAAAGCGGCAAAATGAAAAAATATATATACATTTTCTTTATTCCCACTTTTTCTTAGTCCATGACTCATTACACTAAATAACTGCTCCCATATGGTCTAGCGGTTAGGATTCCTGGTTTTCACCCATGTTGCCCGGGTTCGACTCCCGGTATGTGAAAGAACCTTTTACTAGTCTTGCACTTTCAAAGGTTGAGCGTTATAGGATAAAAGTGCTCTTTGTGGCCATAAATTCTAACTTATCTTTGTTTACCCATTCCTCCTCTTTTCACCAGATCCTATTTGAGCTTGAAAACTCAAATAATTCCTATTGTTCCCTTCTCACTCCAAGTCAACAACCCCTTTATCCTGTCAGTTTGGCTAATTTTCCTTTTTTTAATGAACTAGTTTCGCCAATAAATAAGAAACCATCAGACTATTTCACCCAATCTGATTGGGACTTTGCTTTAATATTGTTTCTTTTTAGGCAAGATCCTATTTTGGATTTAAAGCTCAAATCATTCCCATCTCTTCTACTCACTCAAAAATGACAAGGAAATCAACAACACTTTCCTCATATATTAAAAACGTTTCGGCAGAAAAACCCGATTTCCTGCATGAATGGAGGAAGACAAAAACTCACTGAACAGTGCCTCGTGTGAGGATCGAACTCACGACCTTCAGATTATGATACTGACACGCTTCCTACTGCGCTAACGAGGCAACCACCAGATGTTTGTAGACAAGCTCAAAGCGGCAAAATGAAAAAATATATATACATTTTCTTTATTCCCACTTTTTCTTAGTCCATGACTCATTACACTAAATAACTGCTCCCATATGGTCTAGCGGTTAGGATTCCTGGTCTTCACCCATGTTGCCCGGGTTCGACTCCCGGTATGTGAAAGAACCTTTTACTAGTCTTGCACTTTCAAAGGTTGAGCGTTATAGGATAAAAGTGCTCTTTGTGGCCATAAATTCTAACTTATCTTTGTTTACCCATTCCTCCTCTTTTCACCAGATCCTATTTGAGCTTGAAAACTCAAATAATTCCTATTGTTCCCTTCTCACTCCAAGTCAACAACCCCTTTATCCTGTCAGTTTGGCTAATTTTCCTTTTTTTATTGAACTAGTTTCGCCAATAAATAAGAAACCATCAGACTATTTCACCCAATCTGATTGGGACTTTGCTTTAATATTGTTTCTTTTTAGGCAAGATCCTATTTTGGATTTAAAGCTCAAATCATTCCCATCTCTTCTACTCACTCAAAAATGACAAGGAAATCAACAACACTTTCCTCATATATTAAAAACGTTTCGGAAGAAAAACCCGATTTCCTGCATGAATGGAGGAAGACAAAAACTCACTGAACAGTGCCTCGTGTGTGGATCGAACTCACGACCTTCAGATTATTAGACTGACACGCTTCCTACTGCGCTAACGAGGCAACCACCAGATGTTTGTAAACAAGCTCAAAGCGGCAAAATGAAAAAAATATATATATATTTTCTTTATTCCCACTTTTTCATAGTCCATGACTCATTTTACTTAATAACTGCTCCCATATGGTCTAGCGGTTAGGATTCCTGGTTTTCACCCAGGTGGCCTGGGTTCGATTCCTGGTATGGGAAAAAACCTTTTACTAGTCTTGCACTTTCAAAGGTTGAGCGTTATAGGATAAAAGTGCTCTTTGTGGCCATAAATTCTAATTTATCTTTGTTTACCCATTCCTCCTCTTTTCACCAGATCCTATTTGAGCTTGAAAACTCAAATAATTCCTATTGTTCCCTTCTCACTCCAAGTCAACAACCCCTTTATCCTGTCAGTTTGGCTAATTTTCCTTTTTTTAATGAACTAGTTCCGCCAATAAATAAGAAACCATCAGACTATTTCACCCAATCTGATTGGGACTTTGCTTTAATATTGTTTCTTTTTAGGCAAGATCCTATTTTGGATTTAAAGCTCAAATCATTCCCATCTCTTCTACTCACTCAAAAATGACAAGGAAATCAACAACACTTTCCTCATATATTAAAAACGTTTCGGCAGAAAAACCCGATTTCCTGCATGAATGGAGGAAGACAAAAACTCACTGAACGGTGCCTCGTCTGAGGATCGAACTCACAACCTTCAGATTATTAGACTGACACGCTTCCTACTGCACTAACGAGGCAACCACCAGATGTTTGTAAACAATCTCAAAGCGGCAAAATGAAAAAATATATATAAATTTTCTTTATTCCCACTTTTTCTTAGTCCATGACTCATTACACTAAATAATTGCTCCCATATGGTCTAGCGGTTAGGATTCCTGGTTTTCACCCATGTTGCCCGGGTTCGACTACCGGTATGTGAAAGAACCTTTTACTAGTCTTGCACTTTCAAAGGTTGAGCGTTATAGGATAAAAGTGCTCTTTGTGGCCATAAATTCTAACTTATCTTTGTTTACCCATTCCTCCTCTTTTCACCAGATCCTATTTGAGCTTGAAAACTCAAATAATTCCTATTGTTCCCTTCTCACTCCAAGTCAACAACCCCTTTATCCTGTCAGTTTGGCTAATTTTCCTTTTTTTAATGAACTAGTTTCGCCAATAAATAAGAAACCATCAGACTATTTCACCCAATCTGATTGGGACTTTGCTTTAATATTGTTTCTTTTTAGGCAAGATCCTATTTTGGATTTAAAGCTCAAATCATTCCCATCTCTTCTACTCACTCAAAAATGACAAGGAAATCAACAACACTTTCCTCATATATTAAAAACGTTTCGGCAGAAAAACCCGATTTCCTGCATGAATGGAGGAAGACAAAAACTCACTGAACAGTGCCTCGTGTGAGGATCGAACTCACGACCTTCAGATTATGAGACTGACACGCTTCCTACTGCGCTAACTAGGCAACCACCAGATGTTTGTAGACAAGCTCAAAGCGGCAAAATGAAAAAATATATATACATTTTCTTTATTCCCACTTTTTCTTAGTCCATGACTCGTTATACTTAATAACTGCTCCCATATGGTCTAGCGGTTAAGATTCCTGGTTTTCACCCAGGTGGCCCGGGTTCGACTCCCGGTATGTGAAAGAACCTTTTACTAGTCTTGCACTTTCAAAGGTTGAGCGTTATAGGATAAAAGTGCTCTTTGTGGCCATAAATTCTAACTTATCTTTGTTTACCCATTCCTCCTCTTTTCACCAGATCCTATTTGAGCTTGAAAACTCAAATAATTCCTATTGTTCCCTTCTCACTCCAAGTCAACAACCCCTTTATCCTGTCAGTTTGGCTAATTTTCCTTTTTTTAATGAACTAGTTTCGCCAATAAATAAGAAACCATCAGACTATTTCACCCAATCTGATTGGGACTTTGCTTTAATATTGTTTCTTTTTAGGCAAGATCCTATTTTGGATTTAAAGCTCAAATCATTCCCATCTCTTCTACTCACTCAAAAATGACAAGGAAATCAACAACACTTTCCTCATATATTAAAAACGTTTCGGCAGAAAAACCCGATTTCCTGCATGAATGGAGGAAGACAAAAACTCACTGAACAGTGCCTCATGTGAGGATCGAACTCACGACCTTCAGATTATGAGACTGACACGCTTCCTACTGTGCTAACTAGGCAACCACCAGATGTTTGTAGACAAGCTCAAAGCGGCAAAATGAAAAAATATATATACATTTTCTTTATTCCCACTTTTTCTTAGTCCATGACTCATTATACTTAGTAACTGCTCCCATATGGTCTAGCGGTTAGGATTCCTGGTTTTCACCCAGGTGGCCCGGGTTCGACTCCCGGTATGGGAAAAAACCTTTTACTAGTCTTGCACTTTCAAAGGTTGAGCGTTATAGGATAAAAGTGCTCTTTGTGGCCATAAATTCTAATTTATCTTTGTTTACCCATTCCTCCTCTTTTCACCAGATCCTATTTGAGCTTGAAAACTCAAATAATTCCTATTGTTCCCTTCTCACTCCAAGTCAACAACCCCTTTATCCTGTCAGTTTGGCTAATTTTCCTTTTTTTAATGAACTAGTTCCGCCAATAAATAAGAAACCATCAGACTATTTCACCCAATCTGATTGGGACTTTGCTTTAATATTGTTTCTTTTTAGGCAAGATCCTATTTTGGATTTAAAGCTCAAATCATTCCCATCTCTTCTACTCACTCAAAAATGACAAGGAAATCAACAACACTTTCCTCATATATTAAAAACGTTTCGGCAGAAAAACCCGATTTCCTGCATGAATGGAGGAAGACAAAAACTCACTGAACGGTGCCTCGTCTGAGGATCGAACTCACAACCTTCAGATTATTAGACTGACACGCTTCCTACTGCACTAACGAGGCAACCACCAGATGTTTGTAAACAATCTCAAAGCGGCAAAATGAAAAAATATATATAAATTTTCTTTATTCCCACTTTTTCTTAGTCCATGACTCATTACACTAAATAACTGCTCCCATATGGTCTAGCGGTTAGGATTCCTGGTTTTCACCCATGTTGCCCGGGTTCGACTCCCGGTATGTGAAAGAACCTTTTACTAGTCTTGCACTTTCAAAGGTTGAGCGTTATAGGATAAAAGTGCTCTTTGTGGCCATAAATTCTAACTTATCTTTGTTTACCCATTCCTCCTCTTTTCACCAGATCCTATTTGAGCTTGAAAACTCAAATAATTCCTATTGTTCCCTTCTCACTCCAAGTCAACAACCCCTTTATCCTGTCAGTTTGGCTAATTTTCCTTTTTTTAATGAACTAGTTTCGCCAATAAATAAGAAACCATCAGACTATTTCACCCAATCTGATTGGGACTTTGCTTTAATATTGTTTCTTTTTAGGCAAGATCCTATTTTGGATTTAAAGCTCAAATCATTCCCATCTCTTCTACTCACTCAAAAATGACAAGGAAATCAACAACACTTTCCTCATATATTAAAAACGTTTCGGCAGAAAAACCCGATTTCCTGCATGAATGGAGGAAGACAAAAACTCACTGAACAGTGCCTCGTGTGAGGATCGAACTCACGACCTTCAGATTATGAGACTGACACGCTTCCTACTGCGCTAACTAGGCAACCACCAGATGTTTGTAGACAAGCTCAAAGCGGCAAAATGAAAAAATATATATACATTTTCTTTATTCCCACTTTTTCTTAGTCCATGACTCATTATACTTAGTAACTGCTCCCATATGGTCTAGCGGTTAGGATTCCTGGTTTTCACCCAGGTGGCCCGGGTTCGACTCCCGGTATGGGAAAAAACCTTTTACTAGTCTTGCACTTTCAAAGGTTGAGCGTTATAGGATAAAAGTGCTCTTTGTGGCCATAAATTCTAATTTATCTTTGTTTACCCATTCCTCCTCTTTTCACCAGATCCTATTTGAGCTTGAAAACTCAAATAATTCCTATTGTTCCCTTCTCACTCCAAGTCAACAACCCCTTTATCCTGTCAGTTTGGCTAATTTTCCTTTTTTTAATGAACTAGTTCCGCCAATAAATAAGAAACCATCAGACTATTTCACCCAATCTGATTGGGACTTTGCTTTAATATTGTTTCTTTTTAGGCAAGATCCTATTTTGGATTTAAAGCTCAAATCATTCCCATCTCTTCTACTCACTCAAAAATGACAAGGAAATCAACAACACTTTCCTCATATATTAAAAACGTTTCGGCAGAAAAACCCGATTTCCTGCATGAATGGAGGAAGACAAAAACTCACTGAACGGTGCCTCGTCTGAGGATCGAACTCACAACCTTCAGATTATTAGACTGACACGCTTCCTACTGCACTAACGAGGCAACCACCAGATGTTTGTAAACAATCTCAAAGCGGCAAAATGAAAAAATATATATAAATTTTCTTTATTCCCACTTTTTCTTAGTCCATGACTCATTACACTAAATAACTGCTCCCATATGGTCTAGTGGTTAGGATTCCTGGTTTTCACCCGTGTTGCCCGGGTTCGACTCCCGGTATGTGAAAGAACCTTTTACTAGTCTTGCACTTTCAAAGGTTGAGCGTTATAGGATAAAAGTGCTCTTTGTGGCCATAAATTCTAACTTATCTTTGTTTACCCATTCCTCCTCTTTTCACCAGATCCTATTTGAGCTTGAAAACTCAAATAATTCCTATTGTTCCCTTCTCACTCCAAGTCAACAACCCCTTTATCCTGTCAGTTTGGCTAATTTTCCTTTTTTTAATGAACTAGTTTCGCCAATAAATAAGAAACCATCAGACTATTTCACCCAATCTGATTGGGACTTTGCTTTAATATTGTTTCTTTTTAGGCAAGATCCTATTTTGGATTTAAAGCTCAAATCATTCCCATCTCTTCTACTCACTCAAAAATGACAAGGAAATCAACAACACTTTCCTCATATATTAAAAACGTTTCGGCAGAAAAACCCGATTTCCTGCATGAATGGAGGAAGACAAAAACTCACTGAACAGTGCCTCGTGTGAGGATCGAACTCACGACCTTCAGATTATGAGACTGACACGCTTCCTACTGCGCTAACTAGGCAACCACCAGATGTTTGTAGACAAGCTCAAAGCGGCAAAATGAAAAAATATATATACATTTTCTTTATTCCCACTTTTTCTTAGTCCATGACTCGTTATACTTAATAACTGCTCCCATATGGTCTAGCGGTTAAGATTCCTGGTTTTCACCCAGGTGGCCCGGGTTCGACTCCCGGTATGTGAAAGAACCTTTTACTAGTCTTGCACTTTCAAAGGTTGAGCGTTATAGGATAAAAGTGCTCTATGTGGCCATAAATTCTAACTTATCTTTGTTTACCCATTCCTCCTCTTTTCACCAGATCCTATTTGAGCTTGAAAACTCAAATAATTCCTATTGTTCCCTTCTCACTCCAAGTCAACAACCCCTTTATCCTGTCAGTTTGGCTAATTTTCCTTTTTTTAATGAACTAGTTTCGCCAATAAATAAGAAACCATCAGACTATTTCACCCAATCTGATTGGGACTTTGCTTTAATATTGTTTCTTTTTAGGCAAGATCCTATTTTGGATTTAAAGCTCAAATCATTCCCATCTCTTCTACTCACTCAAAAATGACAAGGAAATCAACAACACTTTCCTCATATATTAAAAACGTTTCGGCAGAAAAACCCGATTTCCTGCATGAATGGAGGAAGACAAAAACTCACGGAACAGTGCCTCGTGTGAGGATCGAACTCACGACCTTCAGATTATGAGACTGACACACTTCCTACTGCGCTAACTAGGCAACCACCAGATGTTTGTAGACAAGCTCAAAGCGGCAAAATGAAAAAATATATATACATTTTCTTTATTCCCACTTTTTCTTAGTCCATGACTCATTATACTTAATAACTGCTCCCATATGGTCTAGCGGATAGGATTCCTGGTTTTCACCCAGGTGGCCTGGGTTCGACTCCCGGTATGGGAAAAAACCATTTACTAGTCTTGCACTTTCAAAGGTTGAGCGTTATAGGATAAAAGTGCTCTTTGTGGCCATAAATTCTAACTTATCTTTGTTTACCCATTCCTCCTCTTTTCACCAGATCCTATTTGAGCTTGAAAACTCAAATAATTCCTATTGTTCCCTTCTCACTCCAAGTCAACAACCCCTTTATCCTGTCAGTTTGGCTAATTTTCCTTTTTTTATTGAACTAGTTTCGCCAATAAATAAGAAACCATCAGACTATTTCACCCAATCTGATTGGGACTTTGCTTTAATATTGTTTCTTTTTAGGCAAGATCCTATTTTGGATTTAAAGCTCAAATCATTCCCATCTCTTCTACTCACTCAAAAATGACAAGGAAATCAACAACACTTTCCTCATATATTAAAAACGTTTCGGCAGAAAAACCCGATTTCCTGCATGAATGGAGGAAGACAAAAACTCACGGAACAGTGCCTCGTGTGAGGATCGAACTCACGACCTTCAGATTATGAGACTGACACACTTCCTACTGCGCTAACTAGGCAACCACCAGATGTTTGTAGACAAGCTCAAAGCGGCAAAATGAAAAAATATATATACATTTTCTTTATTCCCACTTTTTCTTAGTCCATGACTCATTATACTTAATAACTGCTCCCATATGGTCTAGCGGATAGGATTCCTGGTTTTCACCCAGGTGGCCTGGGTTCGACTCCCGGTATGGGAAAAAACCATTTACTAGTCTTGCACTTTCAAAGGTTGAGCGTTATAGGATAAAAGTGCTCTTTGTGGCCATAAATTCTAACTTATCTTTGTTTACCCATTCCTCCTCTTTTCACCAGATCCTATTTGAGCTTGAAAACTCAAATAATTCCTATTGTTCCCTTCTCACTCCAAGTCAACAACCCCTTTATCCTGTCAGTTTGGCTAATTTTCCTTTTTTTATTGAACTAGTTTCGCCAATAAATAAGAAACCATCAGACTATTTCACCCAATCTGATTGGGACTTTGCTTTAATATTGTTTCTTTTTAGGCAAGATCCTATTTTGGATTTAAAGCTCAAATCATTCCCATCTCTTCTACTCACTCAAAAATGACAAGGAAATCAACAACACTTTCCTCATATATTAAAAACGTTTCGGAAGAAAAACCCGATTTCCTGCATGAATGGAGGAAGACAAAAACTCACTGAACAGTGCCTCGTGTGAGAACCGAACTCACGACTTTCAGATTATGAGACTGACACGCTTCCTACTGCGCTAACTAGGCAACCACCAGATGTTTGTAGACAAGCTCAAAGCGGCAAAATGAAAAAATATATATACATTTTCTTTATTCCCACTTTTTCTTAGTCCATGACTCATTACACTAAATAACTGCTCCCATATGGTCTAGCGGTTAGGATTCCTGGTTTTCACCCAGGTGGCCCGGGTTTGACTCCCGGTATGTGAAAGAACCTTTTACTAGTCTTGCACTTTCAAAGGTTGAGCGTTATAGGATAAAAGTGCTCTTTGTGGCCATAAATTCTAACTTATCTTTGTTTACCCATTCCTCCTCTTTTCACCAGATCCTATTTGAGCTTGAAAACTCAAATAATTCCTATTGTTCCCTTCTCACTCCAAGTCAACAACCCCTTTATCCTGTCAGTTTGGCTAATTTTCCTTTTTTTAATGAACTAGTTTCGCCAATAAATAAGAAACCATCAGACTATTTCACCCAATCTGATTGGGACTTTGCTTTAATATTGTTTCTTTTTAGGCAAGATCCTATTTTGGATTTAAAGCTCAAATCATTCCCATCTCTTCTACTCACTCAAAAATGACAAGGAAATCAACAACACTTTCCTCATATATTAAAAACGTTTCGGCAGAAAAACCCGATTTCCTGCATGAATGGAGGAAGACAAAAACTCACTGAACAGTGCCTCGTGTGAGGATCGAACTCACGACCTTCAGATTATGAGACTGACACGCTTCCTACTGCGCTAACTAGGCAACCACCAGATGTTTGTAGACAAGCTCAAAGCGGCAAAATGAAAAAATATATATACATTTTCTTTATTCCCACTTTTTCTTAGTCCATGACTCATTATACTTAATAACTGCTCCCATATGGTCTAGCGGTTAGGATTCCTGGTTTTCACCCAGGTGGCCTGGGTTCGACTCCCGGTATGGGAAAAAACCATCTACTAGTCTTGCACTTTCAAAGGTTGAGCGTTATAGGATAAAAGTGCTCTTTGTGGCCATAAATTCTAACTTATCTTTGTTTACCCATTCCTCCTCTTTTCACCAGATCCTATTTGAGCTTGAAAACTCAAATAATTCCTATTGTTCCCTTCTCACTCCAAGTCAACAACCCCTTTATCCTGTCAGTTTGGCTAATTTTCCTTTTTTTAATGAACTAGTTTCACCAATAAATAAGAAACCATCAGACTATTTCACCCAATCTGATTGGGACTTTGCTTTAATATTGTTTCTTTTTAGGCAAGACCCTATTTTGGATTTAAAGCTCAAATCATTCCCATCTCTTCTACTCACTCAAAAATGACAAGGAAATCAACAACACTTTCCTCATATATTAAAAACGTTTCGGCAGAAAAACCCGATTTCCTGCATGAATGGAGGAAGACAAAAACTCACTGAACAGTGCCTCGTGTGAGGATCGAACTCACGACCTTCAGATTATGAGACTTAATAACTGCTCCCATATGCTCTAGCGGTTAGGATTCCTGGTTTTCACCCAGGTGGCCCGGGTTCGACTCCCGGTATGGGAAAAAACCTTTTACTAGTCTTGCACTTTCAAAGGTTGAGCGTTATAGGATAAAAGTGCTCTTTGTGGCCATAAATTCTAACTTATCTTTGTTTACCCATTCCTCCTCTTTTCACCAGATCCTATTTGAGCTTGAAAACTCAAATAATTCCTATTGTTCCCTTCTCACTCCAAGTCAACAACCCCTTTATCCTGTCAGTTTGGCTAATTTTCCTTTTTTTAATGAACTAGTTTCGCCAATAAATAAGAAACCATCAGACTATTTCACCCAATCTGATTGGGACTTTGCTTTAATATTGTTTCTTTTTAGGCAAGATCCTATTTTGGATTTAAAGCTCAAATCATTCCCATCTCTTCTACTCACTCAAAAATGACAAGGAAATCAACAACACTTTCCTCATATATTAAAAACGTTTCGGAAGAAAAACCCGATTTCCTGCATGAATGGAGGAAGACAAAAACTCACTGAACAGTGCCTCGTGTGAGAACCGAACTCACGACTTTCAGATTATGAGACTGACACGCTTCCTACTGCGCTAACTAGGCAACCACCAGATGTTTGTAGACAAGCTCAAAGCGGCAAAATGAAAAAATATATATACATTTTCTTTATTCCCACTTTTTCTTAGTCCATGACTCATTACACTAAATAACTGCTCCCATATGGTCTAGCGGTTAGGATTCCTGGTTTTCACCCAGGTGGCCCGGGTTTGACTCCCGGTATGTGAAAGAACCTTTTACTAGTCTTGCACTTTCAAAGGTTGAGCGTTATAGGATAAAAGTGCTCTTTGTGGCCATAAATTCTAACTTATCTTTGTTTACCCATTCCTCCTCTTTTCACCAGATCCTATTTGAGCTTGAAAACTCAAATAATTCCTATTGTTCCCTTCTCACTCCAAGTCAACAACCCCTTTATCCTGTCAGTTTGGCTAATTTTCCTTTTTTTAATGAACTAGTTTCGCCAATAAATAAGAAACCATCAGACTATTTCACCCAATCTGATTGGGACTTTGCTTTAATATTGTTTCTTTTTAGGCAAGATCCTATTTTGGATTTAAAGCTCAAATCATTCCCATCTCTTCTACTCACTCAAAAATGACAAGGAAATCAACAACACTTTCCTCATATATTAAAAACGTTTCGGCAGAAAAACCCGATTTCCTGCATGAATGGAGGAAGACAAAAACTCACTGAACAGTGCCTCGTGTGAGGATCGAACTCACGACCTTCAGATTATGAGACTGACACGCTTCCTACTGCGCTAACTAGGCAACCACCAGATGTTTGTAGACAAGCTCAAAGCGGCAAAATGAAAAAATATATATACATTTTCTTTATTCCCACTTTTTCTTAGTCCATGACTCATTATACTTAATAACTGCTCCCATATGGTCTAGCGGTTAGGATTCCTGGTTTTCACCCAGGTGGCCTGGGTTCGACTCCCGGTATGGGAAAAAACCATCTACTAGTCTTGCACTTTCAAAGGTTGAGCGTTATAGGATAAAAGTGCTCTTTGTGGCCATAAATTCTAACTTATCTTTGTTTACCCATTCCTCCTCTTTTCACCAGATCCTATTTGAGCTTGAAAACTCAAATAATTCCTATTGTTCCCTTCTCACTCCAAGTCAACAACCCCTTTATCCTGTCAGTTTGGCTAATTTTCCTTTTTTTAATGAACTAGTTTCACCAATAAATAAGAAACCATCAGACTATTTCACCCAATCTGATTGGGACTTTGCTTTAATATTGTTTCTTTTTAGGCAAGACCCTATTTTGGATTTAAAGCTCAAATCATTCCCATCTCTTCTACTCACTCAAAAATGACAAGGAAATCAACAACACTTTCCTCATATATTAAAAACGTTTCGGCAGAAAAACCCGATTTCCTGCATGAATGGAGGAAGACAAAAACTCACTGAACGGTGCCTCGTCTGAGGATCGAACTCACAACCTTCAGATTATTAGACTGACACGCTTCCTACTGCACTAACGAGGCAACCACCAGATGTTTGTAAACAATCTCAAAGCGGCAAAATGAAAAAATATATATAAATTTTCTTTATTCCCACTTTTTCTTAGTCCATGACTCATTACACTAAATAACTGCTCCCATATGGTCTAGCGGTTAGGATTCCTGGTTTTCACCCATGTTGCCCGGGTTCGACTCCCGGTATGTGAAAGAACCTTTTACTAGTCTTGCACTTTCAAAGGTTGAGCGTTATAGGATAAAAGTGCTCTTTGTGGCCATAAATTCTAACTTATCTTTGTTTACCCATTCCTCCTCTTTTCACCAGATCCTATTTGAGCTTGAAAACTCAAATAATTCCTATTGTTCCCTTCTCACTCCAAGTCAACAACCCCTTTATCCTGTCAGTTTGGCTAATTTTCCTTTTTTTAATGAACTAGTTTCGCCAATAAATAAGAAACCATCAGACTATTTCACCCAATCTGATTGGGACTTTGCTTTAATATTGTTTCTTTTTAGGCAAGATCCTATTTTGGATTTAAAGCTCAAATCATTCCCATCTCTTCTACTCACTCAAAAATGACAAGGAAATCAACAACACTTTCCTCATATATTAACCCCTTCCCGCCATTGGACGTATATGTACGTCCTGGAAAGCATTGACTTCCCGCAAAATGCCGTACAATGTTTGGCACCGGCTCAGAAGCTGAGTCGGTGCCATCATCACCGGATCTCAGCTGTATCTTACAGCTGACATCCGACTGTAACGGTGGTGACCGGACTAGGTTAACCCCTTCCCGCCCTAGCCACTTTTGACCTTCCTGACAGAGCCTCATTTTTCAAATCTGACATGTTCACTTTATGTGGTAATAACTCTGGAATGCTTTCACCTATCCAAGCGATTCTGAGATTGTTTTCTCGTGACACATTGCACTTTAAGTTACTAGCAAAATTTGCTCGATATGTTCTATATTTAATTGTGAAAAACACCGAAAATTAGAGAAAAATTGCAAAAATTAGCATTTTTCTCAATTTAAATGTATCTGCTTGTAAGACAGGCAGTTATACCACACAAAATGGTTGCTAATTAACATCACCCATATGTCTACTTTAGATTGGCATCATTTTTTGAACATCCTTTTATTTTTCTATGACATCACAAGGCTTACAACTTTAGCAGCAATTTCTCACATTTTCAAGAAAATGCCAAAAGGCCATTTTTACAGGGGCCAGTTCAGTTGTGAAGTGGCTTTGAGGGCCTTATATATTAGAAACCCCCAAAAAGTCACCCCATTTTAAAAACTTCACACCTCAAAGTATTCAAAACAGCATTTAGAAAATGTCTTAACCCTTTACACATTTCACAGGAATTAAAGCAAAGTAGAGGTGGAATTTACAAATTTCATATTTATTGGCAGAAATAAATTTTTAATACTATTTTTTTATTACACAGAAGGTTTTAGCAGAGAAATTCAACTCAATATTTGTTGCCCAGTTTCTGCAGTTTTAGGAAATATCCCACATGTGGTCGTAGCGTGCTACTGGAATGAAGCACAGGCCTCAGAAGCAAAGGAACACCTAGTGGATTTTGGGGCCTTATTTTGTTAGAAGGGCTCTTGCAGTGACAAAACAGTACAAATCACCCAAAAGTGACCCCATCTGGGAAACTAGACACCTCAAGGAAATTATCTAGGGGTATGGTGAGCATTTTGACCGCACAGGTTTTTTACAGAATTTATTGGAAGTAGGCCGTGAAAATTAAAATCAACATTTATTCAAAGAAAATTTAGGTTTAGCCATTTTTTTCTCATTTCCACAAGGACTGAAGGAGAAAAAGCACCGTAAAATTTGTAAAGCAATTTCTCCCGAGTAAAACAATACCCCACATGTGGTAATAAACGGATATTTGAACACAGGGCAGGGCTTAGAAGGGATGGAGTGCCATTTGGCTTTGGGAGATCACATTTAGCAGGAATGGTTTGAGAGGCCTTGTCACATTTACAAAGCCCCTGAGGGGACAAAACAGTGGAAACCCCCCACAAGTGACCCCATCTGGGAAACTAGACACCTCAAGGAAATTATCTAGGGGTATGGTGAGCATTTTGACCGCACAGGTTTTTTACAGAATTTATTGGAAGTAGGCCGTGAAAATTAAAATCAACATTTATTCAAAGAAAATTTAGGTTTAGCCATTTTTTTCTCATTTCCACAAGGACTGAAGGAGAAAAAGCACCGTAAAATTTGTAAAGCAATTTCTCCCGAGTAAAACAATACCCCACATGTGGTAATAAACGGATATTTGAACACAGGGCAGGGCTTAGAAGGGATGGAGTGCCATTTGGCTTTGGGAGATCACATTTAGCAGGAATGGTTTGAGAGGCCTTGTCACATTTACAAAGCCCCTGAGGGGACAAAACAGTGGAAACCCCCCACAAGTGACCCCATCTGGGAAACTAGACACCTCAAGGAAATTATCTAGGGGTATGGTGAGCATTTTGACCGCACAGGTTTTTTACAGAATTTATTGGAAGTAGGCCGTGAAAATTAAAATCAACATTTATTCAAAGAAAATTTAGGTTTAGCCATTTTTTTCTCATTTCCACAAGGACTGAAGGAGAAAAAGCACCGTAAAATTTGTAAAGCAATTTCTCCCGAGTAAAACAATACCCCACATGTGGTAATAAACGGATATTTGAACACAGGGCAGGGCTTAGAAGGGATGGAGTGCCATTTGGCTTTGGGAGATCACATTTAGCAGGAATGGTTTGAGAGGCCTTGTCACATTTACAAAGCCCCTGAGGGGACAAAACAGTGGAAACCCCCCACAAGTGACCCCATCTGGGAAACTAGACACCTCAAGGAAATTATCTAGGGGTATGGTGAGCATTTTGACCGCACAGGTTTTTTACAGAATTTATTGGAAGTAGGCCGTGAAAATTAAAATCAACATTTATTCAAAGAAAATTTAGGTTTAGCCATTTTTTTCTCATTTCCACAAGGACTGAAGGAGAAAAAGCACCGTAAAATTTGTAAAGCAATTTCTCCCGAGTAAAACAATACCCCACATGTGGTAATAAACGGATATTTGAATACAGGGCAGGGCTTAGAAGGGATGGAGTGCCATTTGGCTTTGGGAGATCACATTTAGCAGGAATGGTTTGAGAGGCCTTGTCACATTTACAAAGCCCCTGAGGGGACAAAACAGTGAAAACCCCCCACAAGTGACCCCATTTCGGAAACTACACCCATTGAGGAAATTATCTAGGGGTATAGTGAGAATTTTTAGTTTTGTTTTAGGTGTTTTTTTTACAATTTTTAAATGATCAAATTTTAAATGGGGCTGGTCAGTAGAAAAATTAATAATTGGTCATGGCCAGTATGGGAGACAGAAAAGGTGAATAATGAATAAATAAATTAAAAATCCAAGGAGGTATGATAAATTTTGAAACATTGTTTCATGCACAGGCCGGGATTTGTGGGACATGTCTCACAATGGTATGTGGTGTCCTTACGAATGCCTCGCTTGGCACACACACGGCATTTTTTTTGGGGCTTCTTTTTTTTTTCAGTGGGGGGGATTTCTGTGGGGAAATGCTGGCCGGGAATTATCCTACTGACGGAAGAGCCAGATGAACTGCCCTCTCCTTCCTGGTTACCAAACATCAGGGACTTTATGACCTTTTCCTGAAATTGCAGGAACGTACCTCCACTGCTGGCATATCTATAGAGGACAAAGGCGTTGTATAAAGCCATCTGTGTAAGATGCACAGACAGCTTCTTATACCATACTCTGGTCTTGCGCATGGCGTTGTATGGTTTTATAACCTGGTCGGACAGGTCAACGCCACCCATATACTTGTTGTACTCCTGTACACAATATGGTTTTGGGACTTGGGAAGTGGATCCACGTACAGGGACTAGGCTGCATCTGCTGTCGTGTATGCTGGTCAGTATAAGGACGTCCCTTTTATCCTTATACTTTAGGAGGAGCAGATTGTCGCAGCAGAAAGCTTTGCTCTCTCCTAATTTTAGGATCTGACCCAGCAATGTTTTGGGGAGGCCCTTCTTATTTTTGCGGATTGTTCCGCATGCCAAGGTGGATCTGGACAAGAGAACTTTTACTAAGGGGACACTGTTATAAAAGTTGTCCAGATAAAGATGATAGCCTTTCCCAAGTAAAGGATGGATAAGATCCCATACGATATTTCCACTAATTCCAAGGAAAGGGGGGCATTCTGGGGGATCTATATGAGAGTCTTTTCCCTCATAGACCCTAAAGGAGTAGGTGTAACCGGTGGCACTTTCGCACAGCTTGTAGAGCTTTATGCCGTACCGGGCTCTTTTATTGGGTAGATACTGCCTGAAGTGCAGTCTACCCTTGAAGCTGACTAGGGATTCATCTACCGAAATATTTTGCTGGGGGGTATAAACGTGGGAAAAAATTTGGGAGTAGTGGGCAATCAATGGTCGTATTTTATATAGCCTATCAAAATTTGGGGCCTGTGGGGGTGGGCACTGGCTATTATCATTATAATGAAGGAATTTCAGGATGGCTTCGAAGCGCTTCCTTGGCATTACTGTGCGGTAAATGGGGGTGTTATATAAAATATCAAGGGACCAATAGTCTCTAATCCTAGGCTTTTTTATTAGGCCAAAACTTAAAAATATGCCCCAAAACTTCCTCAATTCCACTAGGTTTGTGGGGGTCCAATTTTGGCTTCTCCCATAATAAGAGTCAGGGTTCTGGGCGATAAATTGTTCCGCATAGATGTTGGTCTGCTGGACCATTAACGCTAAAAGGGAGTCTGAAAAAAAAAGGTTAAAATAATCAATGGGGCTGAAACCCGTCATTTCAATTTGAATGCCTGAGCGGGCTGTAAACTCAGGCACCTGGGGGGTATAATTCTCTGCAGCTTCCCAGGTCAGCTCAGGCAGATCAGGAACTACGGCTCTTCTGCGCCGACTGGGGGGTGCAGATTCAGAGTCACTAGATGCAGAGGAAGATGGAAGCACGAACTGCTCCTCACCTTCACTTGCGCTGTCCGTGTCGGAACACAGCATTGCAGATGCTTCCTCGGCTGAAAAGACTCTTTTGGCCATACTGAAAAACTTGTGCTACCTAACTAACTAAAAACAGGTTAGTGGGCACAAAAGGGCAGAAAAGCGGCAGATCGCTGGTTTTTTTGAACTTACGCACTGTATTTATTCCTGTCTCCGTCTCTCACAAGCTCTCTGACAGGAAAGAGCTTGTCAGAGACGGAGATGCCGGCAAACCACTGCTCCTGCGCTGTGATTGGCCTGTCAGTACTGACCAATCACAGCTCGTTTCCGGCACAGGGACCACTCTGATTGGTCCTGTTTGAATCCTGCTTTGTGATCGGGACGCTGTCACCATGTCTGTTGACATGGTGACAGTTTGAAGCTTGGGCATGCACAGCTTCCCCATGGCTCCTCTATCCCCCCCACGGGTGCAATAGGCAGGCACCACTGCTACTGCGCTGTGATTGGCCTGTCAGTACTGACCAATCACAGCTCGTTTCCGGCACAGGGACCACTCTGATTGGTCCTGTTTGAATCCTGCTTTGCGATCGGGACACTGTCACCATGTCTGTTGACATGGTGACAGTTTGAAGCTTGGGCATGCACAGCTTCCCCATGGCTCCTCTATTCCCCCCACGGGTGCAATAGGCAGGCAACACTGCTCCTGCGCTATGATTGGCCTGTCAGTACTGACCAATCACAGCTCGTTTCCGGCACAGGGACCACTCTGATTGGTCCTGTTTGAATCCTGCTTTGCGATCGGGACGCTGTCACCATGTCTGTTGACATGGTGACAGTTTGAAGCTTGGGCATGCACAGCTTCCCCATGGCTCCTCTATTCCCCCCACGGGTGCAATAGGCAGGCAACACTGCTCCTGCGCTATGATTGGCCTGTCAGTACTGACCAATCACAGCTCGTTTCCGGCACAGGGACCACTCTGATTGGTCCTGTTTGAATCCTGCTTTGCGATCGGGACGCTGTCACCATGTCTGTTGACATGGTGACAGTTTGAAGCTTGGGCATGCACAGCTTCCCCATGGCTCCTCTATTCCCCCCACGGGTGCAATAGGCAGGCAACACTGCTCCTGCGCTATGATTGGCATGTCAGTACTGACCAATCACAGCTCGTTTCCGGCACAGGGACCACTCTGATTGGTCCTGTTTGAATCCTGCTTTGCGATCGGGACGCTGTCACCATGTCTGTTGACATGGTGACAGTTTGAAGCTTGGGCATGCACAGCTTCCCCATGGCTCCTCTATTCCCCCACGGGTGCAAAAGGCAGGCACACGCCGCTCATACTCGGAACTGGCTCCCGGCCGCTTTCGGAAGGAGACGCCGACGTGGCCTTGCTCGTGCAACTCCAGGTGGGCTTGAGGCTTCCGAAAATGCCATAAAAAAAAAAAGATTTTTTTATTATGAAGGTAGAAAAATCAGCGGGACCGACCCGCGAGCGAAGCCGACGGGGAGTTCCAGGAGGTCGGCATGAGTTGGCCGTGCATACCGCTAAAGCCCTCAAACTCCGAGGCTGGCGCTGAGGAGCTCATACACGGCTGCAACCGGGCTGGCACGGCTTCCCCATGGCTCCTCTATCCCCCCAAGGATGCCATAGGCAGGCACACGCCGCTCATACCCGGAGCGGGCACACCGCCGCTGACATGCATCCTTCGCGGACCGGAAGTGCTTGTCAGCCGGCTGGACACAACGGGACTCGCCGCGGGCGCTGTGGAGCTCCCACAAGGAAGCTGCCGGCATGTACAAGCTCCCCAGGGGCCCCTCTATCCCCCCACGGGTGCAAAAGGCAGGCACACGCCGCTCATACTCGGAACTGGCTCCCGGCCGCTTTCGGAAGGAGACGCCGACGTGGCCTTGCTCGTGCAACTCCAGGTGGGCTTGAGGCTTCCGAAAATGCCATAAAAAAAAAAAGATTTTTTTATTATGAAGGTAGAAAAATCAGCGGGACCGACCCGCGAGCGAAGCCGACGGGGAGTTCCAGGAGGTCGGCATGAGTTGGCCGTGCATACCGCTAAAGCCCTCAAACTCCGAGGCTGGCGCTGAGGAGCTCATACACGGCTGCAACCGGGCTGGCACGGCTTCCCCATGGCTCCTCTATCCCCCCAAGGATGCCATAGGCAGGCACACACCGCTCATACCCGGAGCGGGCACACCGCCGCTGACATGCATCCTTCGCGGACCGGAAGTGCTTGTCAGCCGGCTGGACACAACGGGACTCGCCGCGGGCGCTGTGGAGCTCCCACAAGGAAGCTGCCGGCATGTACAAGCTCCCCAGGGGCCCCTCTATCCCCCCACGGGTGCAAAAGGCAGGCACACGCCGCTCATACTCGGAACTGGCTCCCGGCCGCTTTCGGAAGGAGACGCCGACGTGGCCTTGCTCGTGCAACTCCAGGTGGGCTTGAGGCTTCCGAAAATGCCATAAAAAAAAAAAGATTTTTTTATTATGAAGGTAGAAAAATCAGCGGGACCGACCCGCGAGCGAAGCCGACGGGGAGTTCCAGGAGGTCGGCATGAGTTGGCCGTGCATACCGCTAAAGCCCTCAAACTCCGAGGCTGGCGCTGAGGAGCTCATACACGGCTGCAACCGGGCTGGCACGGCTTCCCCATGGCTCCTCTATCCCCCCAAGGATGCCATAGGCAGGCACACGCCGCTCATACCCGGAGCGGGCACACCGCCGCTGACATGCATCCTTCGCGGACCGGAAGTGCTTGTCAGCCGGCTGGACACAACGGGACTCGCCGCGGGCGCTGTGGAGCTCCCACAAGGAAGCTGCCGGCATGTACAAGCTCCCCAGGGGCCCCTCTATCCCCCCACGGGTGCAAAAGGCAGGCACACGCCGCTCATACTCGGAACTGGCTCCCGGCCGCTTTCGGAAGGAGACGCCGACGTGGCCTTGCTCGTGCAACTCCAGGTGGGCTTGAGGCTTCCGAAAATGCCATAAAAAAAAAAAGATTTTTTTATTATGAAGGTAGAAAAATCAGCGGGACCGACCCGCGAGCGAGGCCGACGGGGACTTCCAGGAGGTCGGCATGACTTTGCCGCTCATACCGCTCTTGCCCTGGAAGTCCACAAGGGGCGCTGCGGAGCTCGTACACGGCTGCCCCCGGTCTTGCACAGCTTCCCCATGGCTCCTGTATCCCCCCCCCCCACGGGTGCAGGCACACACCGCTCATACACTCTGGAGCTGGCTGACAGCCCAGCTGACATGCCACCTCCTAGCCGACCGGAAGTACATGTCAGGCGGCTTGGGACATAGTGGGACCCCCCCCCCCCCCGCTGGCGCTGAGGAGCTCATACACTGTTGCCCCCGGGCATGCACAGCTTGCACACGGCTCCTCTACCCTGGGCTGCAATGGGCAGCACACGCCGCTCATACACTCTGGAGCTGGCTGACAGCAACTGCTGCTGATAATGATGATGACGATAATGTGCAAAGGGTTATCTATCGGCGGACAGTGTCACACTCTGGCCCTGGAACTGTGCCCCGGCCTGCCTCTGCTGCTCATTACCGCCTCTGACATTTTTTGAACATACCCCACTTTCACTTGATTTTAAATGTGTCACTTTCAGTAGCAGAAATGTCATTCTTTGACATTTGGGCCTTTTTATTTTCACTGCTGTTGGGTCACCAAATGGATCTCCTTATCTCGAGGCCTAGTCCTCTCCCCACCGCCCTGGAACTCTGCCCCGGCCTACGCTGCGTGCCGTCACACTCTGGCCCTGGAACTGTGCCCCGGCCTATGCTGCCTGCCGTCACACTCTGGCCCTGGAACTCTGCCCCGGCCTGTGCTGCCGTCACACTCTGGCCCTGGAACTGTGCCCACGGCCTGCCTCTGCTGCTCATTACCGCCTCTGACATTTTTGAACGTACCCCACTTTAACTTGATTTTAAATGTTTCACTTTCAGTATCAAAAATGTCATTCTTTGAAATTTGGGCCTTTTTATTTCCACTGCTGCTTGGTCACCAAATGGATCACCTTATCTCGAGGCCTAGTCCTCTCCCCACCGCCCTGGAACTCTGCCCCGGCCTACGCTGCCTGCCGTCACACTCTGGCCCTGGAACTGTGCCCCGGCCTATGCTGCCTGCCGTCACACTCTGGCCCTGGAGCTCTGCCCCGGCCTGTGCTGCCGTCACACTCTGGCCCTGGAACTATGCCCCGGCCTGCCCCTGCTGTTCACCACCGCCTCTGACATTTTTGAACGTACTCCACTTTCACTTGATTTTAAATGGTTCACTTTCAGTATCAAAAATGTCATTCTTTGACATTTGGGCCTTTTTATTTTCACTGCTGTTTGGTCACCAAATGGATCTCCTTAGATCGAGGCCTAGTCCTCTCCCCACTGCCCTGGAACTCTGCCCCGGCCTACGCTGCCTGCCGTGACACCCCTGGCCCTGGAACTCTGCCCCGGCCTACCTCTGCTGTTCACTACCGCCTCTGACATTTTTGAACATACCCCACTTTAACTTGATTTTAAATGTGTCACTTTCAAATGTTTCACTTTCAGTTGCAGAAATGGCATTCTTTGACATTTGGGCCTTTTCATTTTCACTGCTGCTTGGTCACCAAATGGATCCCCTTGGATTGAGGCCTAGTCCTCTCCCCACCGCCCTGGAACTCTTCCCCGGCCTACGCTGCCTGCCGTGACACCCCTGGCCCTGGAACTCTGCCCCGGCCTACCTCTGCTGTTCACTACCGCCTCTGACATTTTTGAACATACCCCACTTTAACTTGATTTTAAATGTGTCACTTTCAAATGTTTCACTTTCAGTTGCAGAAATGGCATTCTTTGACATTTGGGCCTTTTCATTTTCACTGCTGCTTGGTCACCAAATGGATCCCCTTGGATTGAGGCCTAGTCCTCTCCCCACCGCCCTGGAACTCTTCCCCGGCCTACGCTGCCTGCCGTGACACCCCTGGCCCTGGAACTCTGCCCCGGCCTACCTCTGCTGTTCACTACCGCCTCTGACATTTTTGAACATACCCCACTTTAACTTGATTTTAAATGTGTCACTTTCAAATGTTTCACTTTCAGTTGCAGAAATGGCATTCTTTGACATTTGGGCCTTTTTATTTTCACTGCTGCTTGGTCACCAAATGGATCTCCTTGGATTGAGGCCTAGTCCTCTCCCCACCGCCCTGGAACTCTGCCCCGGCCTACGCTGCCTGCCGTCACACCCCTGGCCCTGGAACTCTGCCCCGGCCTGCCCTTGCTGTTCACCACCGCCTCTGACATTTTTGAACATACCCCACTTTAACTTGATTTTAAATGTTTCACTTTTAAATGTTTCACTTTCAGTAGCAGAAATGGCATTCTTTGACATTTGGGCCTTTTTATTTTCACTGCTGCTTGGTCACCAAATGGATCTCCTTGGATTGAGGCCTAGTCCTCTCACCCACCGCCCTGGAACTCTGCCCCGGCCTACGCTGCCTGCCGTCACACCCCTGGCCCTGGAACTCTGCCCCGGCCTGCCTCTGCTGCTCATTACCGTCTCTGACATTTCTGAACATACCCCACTTTAACTTGATTTTAAATGTTTCACTTTCAGTATTAAAAGTGTCATTCTTTGACATTTGGGCCTTTTTATTTTCACTGCTGTTTGGTCACCAAATGGATCTCCTTACCTACCAGCAATCACCCTGGTTCTCTGGCTGGGCATGGGGATGCAAGTTGCTCCCGCTGACCCCCTTCCACCCCACCGGGACCTACCTGCAATCACTCTGGAACTCTGGCTGGGCATAGGGACACAGGTTGGTCCCGCTGCCCCCCCTTCC
>NC_134689.1:414420019-414457519 GCF_050947455.1 Rhinoderma darwinii
GATCTACCTCAGACATCACCCATTCCGCCTCCCCTTGCGAGGAGACGAAGATAGTGACATCGTCGGCGTACGCTATCGTCCTTACGGCAGACTCCTCGACCGCCAAGTCCATCCTCACACCCACCAACGGCCCGCGGTCAACCCTCACAAGGAAGGGGTCGATCGCGAACACGTATAGCAGCGGGCTAAGAGGACAACCCTGACGGACACCAGAGTCCACCCCAAAAGGACGACCAACCCAACCGTTCACCAGTGGGAAAGTCTCAGCCCCTGCATACAATGTTTGCAGCCAATTCACAAACCCCCCAGGCAGACCGTATCTCAAAAGGGTGGACCAGAGATACTCATGATCAACTCTGTCAAACGCTTTTGCCTGATCCAAGGACAGCATGTACCCCTTCCAGTGCCCAGCTCTGCCCTGCTCCACCGCCTCCCTGACACCCAGGACAGCACTAAAGGTGCTACGACCCGGGACAGTGCAGTGCTGGACACCCGAAAGGAGCCGCGGTGCAAACTCGACCAACCTGTTGAACAGTATCTTAGCCAGAATCTTCCGGTCCGTATTGAGAAGCGCTATGGGACGCCAGTTCTCAACACGGGACGGATCTTTACCCTTTGACAACAGAATCAAGGCTGACCTACACATTGACTTTGGTAGAGTGCCCGAGGATAGACACTCATTAAAAACCCCAGTCAAGAGGGGAATCAAAGCTTCCCCAAAGGTCTTGTAAAACTCGGACGTTAAGCCATCCGGTCCCGGCGATTTCTTAAGAGCAAGCCCTTCAATCGCCCTCTTTACTTCCCCTTCCTTGATTTCCTCTGTCAAAACGCCAAGAGAGGGGCTTATCCCTGGCTCCGGAATGGTTTCAGCCAGGAAAGCCGACATCTTGTCTCGATCTAGTTCCTTCTTACTCAAGAGGTGTGAGTAGAAGGATCTGACCACCTCCAGAATCCCTGATTTGGACCTGTTCAGGGATCCCGTACTGTCGATCAGTCCTGCCACATACTTGCAATCCACTGACATCCTACAGTTCTTGTAAGGGTCAGGCGAGCGATACTTCCCGAAATCCCTCTCAAAAACTAAGGATGTGTGCCTATCGTACTGACACCTCTTGAGCAATGATTTCACACAGGAGATATCCTTACGGCTACCCCCTGTCGAGACCAGCTGCTCGAGTTTCCTTCTTAGGTCCTGGTACAGACAGTGTCCGGCCAGGCTCCTAAAGTTGGAAAGCTGGCGGAAGAATTTTGCCGCGCGTTTCTTGAGCATCTCCCACCACTCTGACTTACTGTTACAAAGGCCCAAAAGGGGTACCTGGCTCTGCAGAAAATCCTCAAAGGACTGTCTGACGTCCGCTTCTTCCAGGAGTGCCGAATTCAATCTCCAAAAGCCCCTTCCCATCCGATGGGTCTCTGCAACGTTCAAAGAAAAAACAATTAAACAGTGATCGGAGAATTCTACCTCCACAACCACAAGTGGTGAGGAGACAGCCTCCTCCTTCAAATAAAACCTGTCTATTCTAGACCTAATCTGACTACCCCTATGGTATGTGAAACCACTGTGGTCCGGGGTGTGCCTAATGTGGACATCCACCAGACGAGCCTCACTGACTATGCTATTCAAAGCGACGCTGTCATAGCCCAGCCTGTCTTTGGAGCCCCTCCGATCCTTCTGTCTCACAACCGTATTGAAGTCTCCTCCAAAGACCACTTGGCGGCTGGTAAAAAGAAAAGGCTTGATCTTCATAAAGAGGCACTTGCGGTCCCACTTGGTTTGTGGACCATAGATGTTTATGAGCCTAAGCTCTTGCCCCTTCATGAAGACGTCCAGGACCAGACACCTCCCCATTTCTACCTCGATTACTCGTCGGCATTTTACCTCCGCCGTCCTGAAAAGGACAGCTACTCCGCTATACGGCTCGGCCGCAAGAGACCAGTAAGATGGCCCATGCCTCCACTCCTTCCTGGCCATATGGACAGATGCCAGGTCTGGCACCCTGGTCTCCTGCAAAAATAAAACATCGGCCTCAACCCGGCCGAGAAAATCAAAGGCCGTGAATCTGGCCGCATCTGACCTAATGCTGGCGACATTAATACTCGCCAGGGTCAACGGAGTAGGTACCGCCATCAAGAGTGATCGAGGTCGACCGCTAGCTTCTTCCCTCCCCCAGTTAGCCCGTCGCTATCTGGGTCCGGGGAATCCTCGTTGCCTCTCTTGAGACTCGCACCCGAGAGATCCATGCCTTTGGAAAGGTCTTTTCCATCTAGAACCAAAAGAGGAGAAAGTGAGTCCACAACATTTTTAACAATATTATTTACACTCCCATCCCCCTCCCCCACTACCTCCCCCATTTCCCCACCTCCCCCTTTGTCCACCAGTGCCGTGACAACCCCTTCCTCAGGTATTCGGCCCACTACCTGGTTCGAGGGTCCAGCACCTCCCGAAGGACCCGACCTTCGCACCGGTACCTCACCCTCGCCCTCCCCTTCTTCCGAAGAGGAGGAGATGTCCTCCCGAAGGGCCTGGTACCGGTTGGAGAGCCCTATCAGGGGGGAGCCAGTCAAACCCTCCTTTGGGATCTGGCCGGTCTTGGATGTTTTTAACGGGGCCCCTTTGGTCTTATACAGGGCCTTCCTACCAGTGTCTTTTCTCTTATCTTGCCCCTTTACTTCGTCCTCATCCAAACTACCATAGTATGAGGACTCACTAGAGGGGGCTTCTCCTCTCCTCCTGACCAGTCTCCTGATCTCCTCCTCTACCCCACCATCCCCAAGGGCCTCCGCAGACATGCCAGCCTCCTGAGGGACGGCAGACTGAACCCCATGGCTTTGGGGCCCCTCCTGCTCCCTCTCAAGTCGACGGCACTCCTGCCTCCTAAATTTGGAAGAAGGCAGGGTCCTTACCTTCCTCGACCCTATCACCCCTCCATCCTCACCAGCCCCTTCCCCAGCGACACCGTGACCTTGACCACTGCCACTAGCCAGACCAGGCGCCACCGGGTTAAAGACCAGGTTAGCGAAGGAGCGCGGACAGCGGCTAAAGGGGTGACCAAGGTCACCACACAGGTTGCACCTTATGTCCTTGCACGTGGCGGCAAGATGGCCCAGAGCCCCACACAGCGCACACCTCTTCTCCTTACACTGGGCGCTAAAATGTGTGGGGCTGCCGCACTTGTGACAGACCTTCGGCTGCCCCTGGTAAAAGACCAAGATCCTGTCCCTCCCCAGGAAAGCAGAGGAGGGCATGTGAGACACCGAGTTCCCCTGGACCTTTAATTTTACGGAAAAGGTCCAGGCCCCAGACCAGATCCCATGCTCATCCCGGTTTTTCTGGGGCATTCCTTTGACCTCGCCATGTCTCTCCACCCAGGTCATTATGTCAATGCAAGAGAGTGACTCATTATTGGTCAAAATGGTCACTCTCTTGATGACCTCATTCTGCCTCGAAACGGCTTGAACGGCGAAACCCTGCCACTGGGGCAATGCCCGTGCCAGCTCATGACGGGACCAGAAGGATTCCAACCCCTCCGCCGTCATGAAACTGACATCGAACACTGAGGTGCCGTAGGGATGGATCAGGGCATAGATGTCATTAGCCCTGAACCCCATCTCCAGGAGCAGCTCCACAACCTTAGATCTTGGGGGGCTTGCTTCCTTACCAACCCACCGGAGACGGGCCACATTCCTGCGGACACCCCCGGGTCCCCCTGTCGGAAGGGACAACACTGGTGGTCCCTTCCCTTGGTTTTCTCGGAAGGCTGCCTGTCCGTACTTCTCGTACCAGAAAGACAGGTCAACCTGCTCACCCCCTATCTGGACAGAGCTCTCGCCTCTCCTTAGGGCCTCCGCAAGGCGCCGTTGCAAGTTACCATGCACGGCACCAGCAGACAAAGGGACACTTGGGCCCGCTGCGGCTGCAGCGTAGGACCTTCCAACCTGTACAGCTCCCGGAGCCCCGATGGGCACTTTAACAACTGGCGCCCCACTTTTCAGTGGGTCTCCCCCTAGACCAGCCTCCATCAACTCTCCTTCCAGAACACTAGGGCCACCTCCGGGAGCTGCGCCTACCTCCTGCAATTCCATATTTTCTACACCCCCACCCATATTCAAGATCATACCCCCACTTGCACCTCCATCCACACCATTCACACCATTTACCTTTCCCAACCCTGTTTCTTCTCCAGAAACATTCTCCCCACCATCCTCCATCACAATTGAATTTTCCCTTTCCACACCCCCATTCACACCACATGCGTTTTTTCCTGCGTTTTTTGCTACAGGCGCGTTTTTTTGCATGCAGGCTTCTTTCCCCCTTACTGGACCAGCCACAATGTCAGATTTTGTTTTCCTGGTTGCTTCTTCCTCCACCAGGCGCAACTTTGCTGAGGAGAGCACCACTCTCGGCACCAATTTGTTCTCCCCTAAGGGGATACACACAGCTCCCGTGCCCAGCTGCTTGGGCCCGAGCACAACCTTCTCATTTGCCGCTCCACTATCCGGCCTCGCAGCCAGTCTTGCCACTGCACTGCTACCGCCACTCGCTCTAGCGGCAGCAGTGCTTTTGATCTTTTGAACCTGCCGAGCAGGGGGGCTACACATAATCTCCCCTCCGTCAGACCCCTGATCCACTGCAGGATCAGGAGTAGGCTGACCAGAGGGGTTTGCAGTGGCATCCCGGGGTACAGAGAATGCGTCGGGCTTCGGAAGAGGTACATACACCAGCCGCTCCTCCATGATTGGAGTCTTACCTGCCTTCCTTGCCTTCCGCATCCTTCTCCTTTCGGCCTTGTCAGACAGGCCGTCCGACACCGGATCCCCTCCGAATGTGAAATCCCCAAAGTTCACCGGTGGGGACTGTACCTGCCTGATTTCGGCCATCAGAAGTCCCCCGGGACCGCCACTGCACCCGGTCTCCTCCGACTCCGACCACGACTCCCCTGAGCCTTCCGAGCTGCTCAGCGACACCAAGACACCCGATGGCCGGTGCCTTGCTCCGTCTCGTATTTTCAGTTCATGCTCCACAGCGCGCTCTCGCTGTGCACAGGGGAGGCTGCCCTCCGACACCTGGCTGCACTCAGACGTCTCCCTTCCTCCCAGCTTGATTGAGGCTGCTTCCAATTCAGGGATTAACCCCTCGCTTGCCTCCTGACTTGTCTCCAGGCTTGTCTCCTGGGCCGATTCCTGGGCCGATTCCTGGCCCTGTCTCTGTTCTCTTTTCCCCAGGGACTTCTTCCATCTCACCAGCCGCTGGCGAAAACTCCCCGAGGACTGTAAAATTAACTCCAGTCTAGTCTCCAGAAAATCTATGCGCTCCTTCAGCTCCTTTATGTTCTTTGAGATAGCCGGTCTTTTATTTTTTGAGCAATGATCCGCTCGATAACGGAGCTCAGCCAGAGACTGCTTCAGGGACAGTCTCTCCTCTTCCGAAGCCATATACAGGCTCGTTACCGTCATCACCCTCCGGCGGAATTGTTCTTGCGGCTCCCTCGGGGCTAATACCGGCCAGTCCTCGAGCCGATACTCGAGGTCCTCCATGTCCACGATTTCGCCCAATGCCCTATGCGACAGCACGGAGCACCAGACAGTTTCCGACATTCCCGGCGCCTCTTGCCCGCTCGTCCTCCTGTCACCGGCGGCATCCACCGCCGCGAGCTTTCCCCCCGCAGTGGCTCCCGCCTGTGTGTCGGCTGCCGCTGCGGACCTCTCCGTCCTTCCTCCAGTACTCACAGTGTTCACGGCGAGTGAAGCCTCCACATCCCCGCGGCTGTGCTGGCTCAAGTCCTCGTTAGAGCCGCCGCTCCTCTTACACATTCTTTCCGACCGGCGCAGCATGCCGGCTGCCTCCTCCATCTTGCGGCCACGCTCCCGCCCGGCTTCGGCGGCCAGTGTGTCCTCCTCTTTACTCACCCCCGACTCCGGGGTCTCTCCCCAGGACCCCACTCCTCCTGGGAAAGGAGTGGGGACCCTGCCTGGAACAAATTCAGCCGACTCCAGCAGGTTTTCAGGCTCCAAATGTGAAAAATGCACCTAACACACACTCCTTCAGCAGGAGCTCTCCAAGCACACGTCTGATTACCGCGGCTGCTGGCACCAGTCTTGCCCTCCAATGGATCCTCGTTAAAGGATTTAAAGTGTACTCATTCCAATTACAGAGCCTCGAAAGAGTCCTGTATTGTTATTTTTCGTCACTACCTCCCCGGGTCGGGAGTGGGTAATTTGCGCGCCTGCTGCCTTCCTTGGATGTGGTAGCCGTTTCTCAGGCTCCCTCTCCGGAATCGAACCCTGATTCCCCGTTACCCGTGGTCACCATGGTAAGCGCAAAAAGTACCATCGAAAGTTGATAGGGCAGACGTCCGAATGTATCGTCGCCGTCACGGGGACGTGCGATCGGCCCGAGGTTATCTAGAGTCACCAGAGCGGCCGGGGAGAGCGTAGGGAGGGCCGGAGCCCGACCCCACCGCCCAAGCCCTCGGTTTGGTTTTGGTCCTATAAATGCACGCGTTCCGGGTGGTCAGCGCTCGTAGGCATGTATTAGCTCTAGAATTACCACAGTTATCCAAGTAACGGTTGGAGCGATCAAAGGAACCATAACTGATTTAATGAGCCATTCGCAGTTTCACTGTACCGGCCGTGTGTACTTACACGTGCATGGCTTAATCTTGGAGACAAGCATATGCTACTGGCAGGATCAACCAGGTAGTCCCCCCTTCCATCGAAGTGCTGAAACTACCTTCATTTATTGCGCTCGGGAGGTGGGCGGCCTCGCAGTGCCAGGGGGACAAGACGACTTTCCAAGGCAGCAGAGAAAGTCCAGGACCTTTGCAGAGAATAGGTCAACCAAGAGCCCCGCGGGAGGTCGCAGCTGGCTGCCAACTTGGTACCGGTACAACCTGGTCACCGCTCGGAAGCGGCCCAGGTCTGCAGGACATGGGTTGGCATAACTGCTACGACGCGCCCCAGGACAATCCCGGCTACCTGCTCTCACCGACGGCCCAGCTCGAAACCTGCCGAGCAGGAGGACACCTTCAAACAACCGACCCCCCTTCCAAGGCATCGGAAGACAGTCGAGGACACATGGAAAGAGAGCAACCAAGAGCCCCGTTGTTGGACGCAGATTGGCACTGAGACCGCAACCAGGTTTCGCGACCACATAAATGTAAGTCAACCGGGGTGTTCAATATGCCACTGTGACGCTTCAGGACAGTCCGGGCTACATACTCTCACCGCGGGCCAGCTCTCAACCTGCCGAGGAGGAGGATGCCTTCAAACAACCGACCGACCCTTCCAAGGCATCGGAAGACATTCGAGGACACATGGAAAGAGAGCAACCAAGAGCCCCGTTGTTGGACGCAGATTGGCACTGAGACCGCATCCAGGTTTCGCGACCACAAGAATGTAAGTCAACCGGGGGGTTCAATATGCCACTGTGACGCTTCAGAACAGTCCGGGCTGCATACTCTCACCGCGGGCCAGCTCTCAACCTGCCGAGGAGGAGGATGTCTTCAAACAACCGACCGACCCTTCCAAGGCATCGGAAGACATTCGAGGACACATGGAAAGAGAGCAACCAAGAGCCCCGTTGTTGGACGCAGATTGGCACTGAGACCGCATCCAGGTTTCGCGACCACAAGAATGTAAGTCAACCGGGGGGTTCAATATGCCACTGTGACGCTTCAGAACAGTCCGGGCTGCATACTCTCACCGCGGGCCAGCTCTCAACCTGCCGAGGAGGAGGATGTCTTCAAACAACCGACCGACCCTTCCAAGGCATCGGAAGACATTCGAGGACACATGGAAAGAGAGCAACCAAGAGCCCCGTTGTTGGACGCAGATTGGCACTGAGACCGCATCCAGGTTTCGCGACCACAAGAATGTAAGTCAACCGGGGGGTTCAATATGCCACTGTGACGCTTCAGAACAGTCCGGGCTGCATACTCTCACCGCGGGCCAGCTCTCAACCTGCCGAGGAGGAGGACGCCTACGAAGACCGGTCGGGGCAGCATCGTAAGTCTAGGACCTGTTCAGAGAGAGCCCAACATAGAGCCGAGAAGATGGAGCGCGCTCAGCGTCCCTAACCCTTACCAGTAAGGTAACAAGGACCAGGCTTAGGTAATATGGGACAAAGGCAACGGCAACCTCGACAATCCGGGTTGTTATCTGCTCTCACCGGCGGCCCAGCTCGCAACCTGCCGAGATGGAGGAAGCCTACGAAGACCGGTCGGTCGGGGCAGCATCGTAAGTCGAGGACCTGTTTAGAGAGAGCCCAACATAGAGCCGAGAAGATGGAGCGCGCTCATTGTCCCTAACCCTTACCAGTAAGGTATCAAGGACCAGGCTTAGGTAATATGGGACAAAGGCAACGGCAACCTCGACAATCCGGGTTAACTGCTCTCACCGGCGGCCCAGCTCGCAACCTGCCGAGATGGAGGACGCCTACGAAGACCGGTCGGTCGGTCGGGGCAGAATCGTAAGTCGAGGACCTGTTTAGAGAGAGCCCAACATAGAGCCGAGAAGATGGAGCGCGCTCATCGTCCCTAACCCTTACCAGTAAGGTATCAAGGACCAGGCTTAGGTAATATGGGACAAAGGCAACGGCAACCTCGACAATCCGGGTTAACTGCTCTCACCGGCGGCCCAGCTCGCAACCTGCCGAGATGGAGGACGCCTACGAAGACCGGTCGGTCGGTCGGGGCAGAATCGTAAGTCGAGGACCTGTTTAGAGAGAGCCCAACATAGAGCCGAGAAGATGGAGCGCGCTCATCGTCCCTAACCCTTACCAGTAAGGTATCAAGGACCAGGCTTAGGTAATATGGGACAAAGGCAACGGCAACCTCGACAATCCGGGTTAACTGCTCTCACCGACGGCCCAGCTCGCAACCTGCCGAGATGAAGGATGCCTACGAAGACCGGTCGGTCTTAAGTCGAGGACCTGTTTAGAGAGAGCCCAACATAGAGCCGAGAAGATGGAGCGCGCTCAGCGTCCCTAACCCTTACCAGTAAGGTAACAAGGACCAGGCTTAGGTAATATGGGACAAAGGCAACAACAACCTCGACAATCCGGGTTAACTGCTCTCTCTGGCGGCCCAGCTCGCAAAGTGCCGAGGAGGACGCCTTTGTCGCCCACGGGGAACCGAGGCCGCTTTCCCGGCGGCTTAGCGGCTCCACATGGGATGGGGCCGCCCCCCTCCGGAGAGGGGGGGAGGGAAGCCACCGTGGAGCCGCGTGTGGCTTGCATGCGGGAGCCACGCCGACACTTCCAGCCTCGGGCGAGGCGGAAGACGGCTTTGGACTACTTGCGAAAAACAACCGTGCCCCATGCGCGGGTGCGCCTGGGAGCACCTCGGCTAGAGAGGCCCTTGCGAGCAGCGGACATACGGGGGCGGTCACTGCCTCCCCGTCGTTTAAAGCTTTCTCTCGCGCCTCGGGCTCCGGCGACACCAGCACACTCTCGGACGCCTTTTAGAGTGATAGAAGCAGCACTGAGCAAACGCACCTCGCGGGAGCGAGAGGTACCGGCGCCCGCCTTAGCAGGACCGCCGGGCTTTTTGGGACACCGGCCGTAGGTGGCCGGGGGCGAAACAGACCCGGACGGTGTGGGAGGAAGACGCGCTCGCCGTAACCGACAGTGCTCCAAAGCACTGCCGAGCGAGTGGTCCCTCCGCCGCCGGGTCGCGGGGAGCCAGATCGATCTGAGGAGTCTTGGACAAATTCCAAAGACTCAAACGGCGCGGGAGCACGTGCTCCTCTCACAGCTTAACGACAGGTGGCCGAGGCCGACGGGGACTTCCAGGAGGCCGGCATGACGTGCCACTACATACCGGTCACACCATGGAAGTCCTTCTCGGCCACAAACGGTTAGGACTTCCCGCTAGGAAGAACCGTAGGGACTTGGAACGCGGAGCAGAAATGCCCTCTCACAGGATTTCAGGTGAAGGAGATATTCGCACCCCTAAAAGTGTCACCACCTCAAATACACCGGGGTAAGGTGCCAACTTACCCGGGCTCCTGGAACTGCTGCCCGGCTGAAGCCCAAAATAAAAACCTCATAGGGTTTTTCCTCCAAAACGTCAATGAAGACAGACCTGCCAGCCAGGCCGACGGGGACTTCCAGGAGGCCGGCATGACGTGCCACTACATACCGGTCACACCATGGAAGTCCTTCTCGGGTTGGACCAGGTGCAGCTCCCGCTAGAACGTGCAGCACGTCCTCCTTCACGGTACTCTCGGTTGGACTCGCCAACGTGGCCGAGCTCCTACAACTGCTGGTCGGACTGGGACTCCAGAAAGAATGCACCAAAGTTCTTTCGTGGAAGTCCAGGTGCACCGGACCGACCAGCCAACGAGGCCGACGGGGACTTCCAGGAGGCCGGCATGACGTGCCACTACATACCGGTCACACCATGGAAGTCCTTCTCGGCCACAAACGGTTAGGACTTCCCGCTAGGAAGAACCGTAGGGACTTGGAACGCGGAGCAGAAATGCCCTCTCACAGGATTTCAGGTGAAGGAGATATTCGCACCCCTAAAAGTGTCACCACCTCAAATACACCGGGGTAAGGTGCCAACTTACCCGGGCTCCTGGAACTGCTGCCCGGCTGAAGCCCAAAATAAAAACCTCATAGGGTTTTTCCTCCAAAACGTCAATGAAGACAGACCTGCCAGCCAGGCCGACGGGGACTTCCAGGAGGCCGGCATGACGTGCCACTACATACCGGTCACACCATGGAAGTCCTTCTCGGGTTGGACCAGGTGCAGCTCCCGCTAGAACGTGCAGCACGTCCTCCTTCACGGTACTCTCGGTTGGACTCGCCAACGTGGCCGAGCTCCTACAACTGCTGGTCGGCCTGGGACTCCAGAAAGAATGCACCAAAGTTCTTTCGTGGAAGTCCAGGTGCACCGGACCGACCAGCCAACGAGGCCGACGGGGACTTCCAGGAGGCCGGCATGACGTGCCACTACATACCGGTCACACCATGGAAGTCCTTCTCGGCCACAAACGGTTAGGACTTCCCGCTAGGAAGAACCGTAGGGACTTGGAACGCGGAGCAGAAATGCCCTCTCACAGGATTTCAGGTGAAGGAGATATTCGCACCCCTAAAAGTGTCACCACCTCAAATACACCGGGGTAAGGTGCCAACTTACCCGGGCTCCTGGAACTGCTGCCCGGCTGAAGCCCAAAATAAAAACCTCATAGGGTTTTTCCTCCAAAACGTCAATGAAGACAGACCTGCCAGCCAGGCCGACGGGGACTTCCAGGAGGCCGGCATGACGTGCCACTACATACCGGTCACACCATGGAAGTCCTTCTCGGGTTGGACCAGGTGCAGCTCCCGCTAGAACGTGCAGCACGTCCTCCTTCACGGTACTCTCGGTTGGACTCGCCAACGTGGCCGAGCTCCTACAACTGCTGGTCGGACTGGGACTCCAGAAAGAATGCACCAAAGTTCTTTCGTGGAAGTCCAGGTGCACCGGACCGACCAGCCAACGAGGCCGACGGGGACTTCCAGGAGGCCGGCATGACGTGCCACTACATACCGGTCACACCATGGAAGTCCTTCTCGGCCACAAACGGTTAGGACTTCCCGCTAGGAAGAACCGTAGGGACTTGGAACGCGGAGCAGAAATGCCCTCTCACAGGATTTCAGGTGAAGGAGATATTCGCACCCCTAAAAGTGTCACCACCTCAAATACACCGGGGTAAGGTGCCAACTTACCCGGGCTCCTGGAACTGCTGCCCGGCTGAAGCCCAAAATAAAAACCTCATAGGGTTTTTCCTCCAAAACGTCAATGAAGACAGACCTGCCAGCCAGGCCGACGGGGACTTCCAGGAGGCCGGCATGACGTGCCACTACATACCGGTCACACCATGGAAGTCCTTCTCGGGTTGGACCAGGTGCAGCTCCCGCTAGAACGTGCAGCACGTCCTCCTTCACGGTACTCTCGGTTGGACTCGCCAACGTGGCCGAGCTCCTACAACTGCTGGTCGGACTGGGACTCCAGAAAGAATGCACCAAAGTTCTTTCGTGGAAGTCCAGGTGCACCGGACCGACCAGCCAACGAGGCCGACGGGGACTTCCAGGAGGCCGGCATGACGTGCCACTACATACCGGTCACACCATGGAAGTCCTTCTCGGCCACAAACGGTTAGGACTTCCCGCTAGGAAGAACCGTAGGGACTTGGAACGCGGAGCAGAAATGCCCTCTCACAGGATTTCAGGTGAAGGAGATATTCGCACCCCTAAAAGTGTCACCACCTCAAATACACCGGGGTAAGGTGCCAACTTACCCGGGCTCCTGGAACTGCTGCCCGGCTGAAGCCCAAAATAAAAACCTCATAGGGTTTTTCCTCCAAAACGTCAATGAAGACAGACCTGCCAGCCAGGCCGACGGGGACTTCCAGGAGGCCGGCATGACGTGCCACTACATACCGGTCACACCATGGAAGTCCTTCTCGGGTTGGACCAGGTGCAGCTCCCGCTAGAACGTGCAGCACGTCCTCCTTCACGGTACTCTCGGTTGGACTCGCCAACGTGGCCGAGCTCCTACAACTGCTGGTCGGCCTGGGACTCCAGAAAGAATGCACCAAAGTTCTTTCGTGGAAGTCCAGGTGCACCGGACCGACCAGCCAACGAGGCCGACGGGGACTTCCAGGAGGCCGGCATGACGTGCCACTACATACCGGTCACACCATGGAAGTCCTTCTCGGCCACAAACGGTTAGGACTTCCCGCTAGGAAGAACCGTAGGGACTTGGAACGCGGAGCAGAAATGCCCTCTCACAGGATTTCAGGTGAAGGAGATATTCGCACCCCTAAAAGTGTCACCACCTCAAATACACCGGGGTAAGGTGCCAACTTACCCGGGCTCCTGGAACTGCTGCCCGGCTGAAGCCCAAAATAAAAACCTCATAGGGTTTTTCCTCCAAAACGTCAATGAAGACAGACCTGCCAGCCAGGCCGACGGGGACTTCCAGGAGGCCGGCATGACGTGCCACTACATACCGGTCACACCATGGAAGTCCTTCTCGGGTTGGACCAGGTGCAGCTCCCGCTAGAACGTGCAGCACGTCCTCCTTCACGGTACTCTCGGTTGGACTCGCCAACGTGGCCGAGCTCCTACAACTGCTGGTCGGACTGGGACTCCAGAAAGAATGCACCAAAGTTCTTTCGTGGAAGTCCAGGTGCACCGGACCGACCAGCCAACGAGGCCGACGGGGACTTCCAGGAGGCCGGCATGACGTGCCACTACATACCGGTCACACCATGGAAGTCCTTCTCGGCCACAAACGGTTAGGACTTCCCGCTAGGAAGAACCGTAGGGACTTGGAACGCGGAGCAGAAATGCCCTCTCACAGGATTTCAGGTGAAGGAGATATTCGCACCCCTAAAAGTGTCACCACCTCAAATACACCGGGGTAAGGTGCCAACTTACCCGGGCTCCTGGAACTGCTGCCCGGCTGAAGCCCAAAATAAAAACCTCATAGGGTTTTTCCTCCAAAACGTCAATGAAGACAGACCTGCCAGCCAGGCCGACGGGGACTTCCAGGAGGCCGGCATGACGTGCCACTACATACCGGTCACACCATGGAAGTCCTTCTCGGGTTGGACCAGGTGCAGCTCCCGCTAGAACGTGCAGCACGTCCTCCTTCACGGTACTCTCGGTTGGACTCGCCAACGTGGCCGAGCTCCTACAACTGCTGGTCGGCCTGGGACTCCAGAAAGAATGCACCAAAGTTCTTTCGTGGAAGTCCAGGTGCACCGGACCGACCAGCCAACGAGGCCGACGGGGACTTCCAGGAGGCCGGCATGACGTGCCACTACATACCGGTCACACCATGGAAGTCCTTCTCGGCCACAAACGGTTAGGACTTCCCGCTAGGAAGAACCGTAGGGACTTGGAACGCGGAGCAGAAATGCCCTCTCACAGGATTTCAGGTGAAGGAGATATTCGCACCCCTAAAAGTGTCACCACCTCAAATACACCGGGGTAAGGTGCCAACTTACCCGGGCTCCTGGAACTGCTGCCCGGCTGAAGCCCAAAATAAAAACCTCATAGGGTTTTTCCTCCAAAACGTCAATGAAGACAGACCTGCCAGCCAGGCCGACGGGGACTTCCAGGAGGCCGGCATGACGTGCCACTACATACCGGTCACACCATGGAAGTCCTTCTCGGGTTGGACCAGGTGCAGCTCCCGCTAGAACGTGCAGCACGTCCTCCTTCACGGTACTCTCGGTTGGACTCGCCAACGTGGCCGAGCTCCTACAACTGCTGGTCGGACTGGGACTCCAGAAAGAATGCACCAAAGTTCTTTCGTGGAAGTCCAGGTGCACCGGACCGACCAGCCAACGAGGCCGACGGGGACTTCCAGGAGGCCGGCATGACGTGCCACTACATACCGGTCACACCATGGAAGTCCTTCTCGGCCACAAACGGTTAGGACTTCCCGCTAGGAAGAACCGTAGGGACTTGGAACGCGGAGCAGAAATGCCCTCTCACAGGATTTCAGGTGAAGGAGATATTCGCACCCCTAAAAGTGTCACCACCTCAAATACACCGGGGTAAGGTGCCAACTTACCCGGGCTCCTGGAACTGCTGCCCGGCTGAAGCCCAAAATAAAAACCTCATAGGGTTTTTCCTCCAAAACGTCAATGAAGACAGACCTGCCAGCCAGGCCGACGGGGACTTCCAGGAGGCCGGCATGACGTGCCACTACATACCGGTCACACCATGGAAGTCCTTCTCGGGTTGGACCAGGTGCAGCTCCCGCTAGAACGTGCAGCACGTCCTCCTTCACGGTACTCTCGGTTGGACTCGCCAACGTGGCCGAGCTCCTACAACTGCTGGTCGGCCTGGGACTCCAGAAAGAATGCACCAAAGTTCTTTCGTGGAAGTCCAGGTGCACCGGACCGACCAGCCAACGAGGCCGACGGGGACTTCCAGGAGGCCGGCATGACGTGCCACTACATACCGGTCACACCATGGAAGTCCTTCTCGGCCACAAACGGTTAGGACTTCCCGCTAGGAAGAACCGTAGGGACTTGGAACGCGGAGCAGAAATGCCCTCTCACAGGATTTCAGGTGAAGGAGATATTCGCACCCCTAAAAGTGTCACCACCTCAAATACACCGGGGTAAGGTGCCAACTTACCCGGGCTCCTGGAACTGCTGCCCGGCTGAAGCCCAAAATAAAAACCTCATAGGGTTTTTCCTCCAAAACGTCAATGAAGACAGACCTGCCAGCCAGGCCGACGGGGACTTCCAGGAGGCCGGCATGACGTGCCACTACATACCGGTCACACCATGGAAGTCCTTCTCGGGTTGGACCAGGTGCAGCTCCCGCTAGAACGTGCAGCACGTCCTCCTTCACGGTACTCTCGGTTGGACTCGCCAACGTGGCCGAGCTCCTACAACTGCTGGTCGGACTGGGACTCCAGAAAGAATGCACCAAAGTTCTTTCGTGGAAGTCCAGGTGCACCGGACCGACCAGCCAACGAGGCCGACGGGGACTTCCAGGAGGCCGGCATGACGTGCCACTACATACCGGTCACACCATGGAAGTCCTTCTCGGCCACAAACGGTTAGGACTTCCCGCTAGGAAGAACCGTAGGGACTTGGAACGCGGAGCAGAAATGCCCTCTCACAGGATTTCAGGTGAAGGAGATATTCGCACCCCTAAAAGTGTCACCACCTCAAATACACCGGGGTAAGGTGCCAACTTACCCGGGCTCCTGGAACTGCTGCCCGGCTGAAGCCCAAAATAAAAACCTCATAGGGTTTTTCCTCCAAAACGTCAATGAAGACAGACCTGCCAGCCAGGCCGACGGGGACTTCCAGGAGGCCGGCATGACGTGCCACTACATACCGGTCACACCATGGAAGTCCTTCTCGGGTTGGACCAGGTGCAGCTCCCGCTAGAACGTGCAGCACGTCCTCCTTCACGGTACTCTCGGTTGGACTCGCCAACGTGGCCGAGCTCCTACAACTGCTGGTCGGCCTGGGACTCCAGAAAGAATGCACCAAAGTTCTTTCGTGGAAGTCCAGGTGCACCGGACCGACCAGCCAACGAGGCCGACGGGGACTTCCAGGAGGCCGGCATGACGTGCCACTACATACCGGTCACACCATGGAAGTCCTTCTCGGCCACAAACGGTTAGGACTTCCCGCTAGGAAGAACCGTAGGGACTTGGAACGCGGAGCAGAAATGCCCTCTCACAGGATTTCAGGTGAAGGAGATATTCGCACCCCTAAAAGTGTCACCACCTCAAATACACCGGGGTAAGGTGCCAATTTACCCGGGCTCCTGGAACTGCTGCCCGGCTGAAGCCCAAAATAAAAACCTCATAGGGTTTTTCCTCCAAAACGTCAATGAAGACAGACCTGCCAGCCAGGCCGACGGGGACTTCCAGGAGGCCGGCATGACGTGCCACTACATACCGGTCACACCATGGAAGTCCTTCTCGGGTTGGACCAGGTGCAGCTCCCGCTAGAACGTGCAGCACGTCCTCCTTCACGGTACTCTCGGTTGGACTCGCCAACGTGGCCGAGCTCCTACAACTGCTGGTCGGACTGGGACTCCAGAAAGAATGCACCAAAGTTCTTTCGTGGAAGTCCAGGTGCACCGGACCGACCAGCCAACGAGGCCGACGGGGACTTCCAGGAGGCCGGCATGACGTGCCACTACATACCGGTCACACCATGGAAGTCCTTCTCGGCCACAAACGGTTAGGACTTCCCGCTAGGAAGAACCGTAGGGACTTGGAACGCGGAGCAGAAATGCCCTCTCACAGGATTTCAGGTGAAGGAGATATTCGCACCCCTAAAAGTGTCACCACCTCAAATACACCGGGGTAAGGTGCCAACTTACCCGGGCTCCTGGAACTGCTGCCCGGCTGAAGCCCAAAATAAAAACCTCATAGGGTTTTTCCTCCAAAACGTCAATGAAGACAGACCTGCCAGCCAGGCCGACGGGGACTTCCAGGAGGCCGGCATGACGTGCCACTACATACCGGTCACACCATGGAAGTCCTTCTCGGGTTGGACCAGGTGCAGCTCCCGCTAGAACGTGCAGCACGTCCTCCTTCACGGTACTCTCGGTTGGACTCGCCAACGTGGCCGAGCTCCTACAACTGCTGGTCGGCCTGGGACTCCAGAAAGAATGCACCAAAGTTCTTTCGTGGAAGTCCAGGTGCACCGGACCGACCAGCCAACGAGGCCGACGGGGACTTCCAGGAGGCCGGCATGACGTGCCACTACATACCGGTCACACCATGGAAGTCCTTCTCGGCCACAAACGGTTAGGACTTCCCGCTAGGAAGAACCGTAGGGACTTGGAACGCGGAGCAGAAATGCCCTCTCACAGGATTTCAGGTGAAGGAGATATTCGCACCCCTAAAAGTGTCACCACCTCAAATACACCGGGGTAAGGTGCCAACTTACCCGGGCTCCTGGAACTGCTGCCCGGCTGAAGCCCAAAATAAAAACCTCATAGGGTTTTTCCTCCAAAACGTCAATGAAGACAGACCTGCCAGCCAGGCCGACGGGGACTTCCAGGAGGCCGGCATGACGTGCCACTACATACCGGTCACACCATGGAAGTCCTTCTCGGGTTGGACCAGGTGCAGCTCCCGCTAGAACGTGCAGCACGTCCTCCTTCACGGTACTCTCGGTTGGACTCGCCAACGTGGCCGAGCTCCTACAACTGCTGGTCGGACTGGGACTCCAGAAAGAATGCACCAAAGTTCTTTCGTGGAAGTCCAGGTGCACCGGACCGACCAGCCAACGAGGCCGACGGGGACTTCCAGGAGGCCGGCATGACGTGCCACTACATACCGGTCACACCATGGAAGTCCTTCTCGGCCACAAACGGTTAGGACTTCCCGCTAGGAAGAACCGTAGGGACTTGGAACGCGGAGCAGAAATGCCCTCTCACAGGATTTCAGGTGAAGGAGATATTCGCACCCCTAAAAGTGTCACCACCTCAAATACACCGGGGTAAGGTGCCAACTTACCCGGGCTCCTGGAACTGCTGCCCGGCTGAAGCCCAAAATAAAAACCTCATAGGGTTTTTCCTCCAAAACGTCAATGAAGACAGACCTGCCAGCCAGGCCGACGGGGACTTCCAGGAGGCCGGCATGACGTGCCACTACATACCGGTCACACCATGGAAGTCCTTCTCGGGTTGGACCAGGTGCAGCTCCCGCTAGAACGTGCAGCACGTCCTCCTTCACGGTACTCTCGGTTGGACTCGCCAACGTGGCCGAGCTCCTACAACTGCTGGTCGGCCTGGGACTCCAGAAAGAATGCACCAAAGTTCTTTCGTGGAAGTCCAGGTGCACCGGACCGACCAGCCAACGAGGCCGACGGGGACTTCCAGGAGGCCGGCATGACGTGCCACTACATACCGGTCACACCATGGAAGTCCTTCTCGGCCACAAACGGTTAGGACTTCCCGCTAGGAAGAACCGTAGGGACTTGGAACGCGGAGCAGAAATGCCCTCTCACAGGATTTCAGGTGAAGGAGATATTCGCACCCCTAAAAGTGTCACCACCTCAAATACACCGGGGTAAGGTGCCAACTTACCCGGGCTCCTGGAACTGCTGCCCGGCTGAAGCCCAAAATAAAAACCTCATAGGGTTTTTCCTCCAAAACGTCAATGAAGACAGACCTGCCAGCCAGGCCGACGGGGACTTCCAGGAGGCCGGCATGACGTGCCACTACATACCGGTCACACCATGGAAGTCCTTCTCGGGTTGGACCAGGTGCAGCTCCCGCTAGAACGTGCAGCACGTCCTCCTTCACGGTACTCTCGGTTGGACTCGCCAACGTGGCCGAGCTCCTACAACTGCTGGTCGGCCTGGGACTCCAGAAAGAATGCACCAAAGTTCTTTCGTGGAAGTCCAGGTGCACCGGACCGACCAGCCAACGAGGCCGACGGGGACTTCCAGGAGGCCGGCATGACGTGCCACTACATACCGGTCACACCATGGAAGTCCTTCTCGGCCACAAACGGTTAGGACTTCCCGCTAGGAAGAACCGTAGGGACTTGGAACGCGGAGCAGAAATGCCCTCTCACAGGATTTCAGGTGAAGGAGATATTCGCACCCCTAAAAGTGTCACCACCTCAAATACACCGGGGTAAGGTGCCAACTTACCCGGGCTCCTGGAACTGCTGCCCGGCTGAAGCCCAAAATAAAAACCTCATAGGGTTTTTCCTCCAAAACGTCAATGAAGACAGACCTGCGAGCGAGGCCGACCGGGACTTCCAGGAGGCCGGCAGGAGGTGTCACTACCTACCGGTCACACCATGGAAGTCCTTCCCGGCTTGGAACGGGAGCAGCTCCCGTTTGTACTTCCTATTTCACGGCTTTCGGTAGGAGTTGCCGAGGTGGCCGAGCTCCTGCAACTGCAGGTCGGCTTGGGACTTCAGAAAATACCATAAAAAAAAAAAGTTTTTTTTATTATGAAGGTAAAACACACAGCGGGACCGAGACGCGAGCCAGGACTTCCAGGAGGTCGGCATGAGGTGGCCGCGCCTACCGCTCTTGCCCTGGAAGTCCGCCGAGGACCGCAGGGCGCTACGGAGCTCGTACACTGCTGCCCCCGGGCTGGCACGGCTTCCCCATGGCTCCTCTATCCCCCCACGGGTGCAATAGGCAGGCACACGCCGCTCGTACACCGAGGTGGCTCCCGGCCGCTTTCGGTAGGAGTCACCGAGGTGGCCTTGCTCGTGCAAATGCAGGTGGGCTTGGGGCTTCCGAAAATACCATAAAAAAAAAAAGATTTTTTTATTAAGAAGGTAAAAAAAAAAACAGCGGGACCGACCCGCGAGCTAGGCCGACGGGGACTTCCAGGAGGTCGGCATGAGGTGGAGGCTCCTACCGCTCTTGCCCTGGAAGTCCGCAGAGGACCGCGGGCGCTGTGGAGCTCCCACAAGGAAGCTGCCGGCATGCAGCAGCTCCCACGGGGCCCCTCTATCCCCCCACGGGTGCAATAGGCAGGCACACGCCGCTCATACTCGGAGATGGCTCCCGGCCGCTTTCGGTAGGAGTCACCGAGGTGGCCGGGCTCGTGCAACTCCAGGTGGGCTTGGGACTTCAGAAAATGGCATAAAAAAAAAAAATAATTTTTATTAAGAAGGTAAAAAAAAAACAGCGGGACCAACCCGCGAGCGAGGCCGACGGGGACATCCAGGGCAGCGGCGTGAGAGGGCGGCTTGGTGCCGCTATCTCCCTGGAAGCCGCATTCGGCCTAAGCAGGGAACGCCTCCCGCCCTCCTCTCGTCCTGGAAGTGTTGGACTTGGGGGGCGGAGCAAGTTCTCCCTCTCACAGTATTTCAGGCGTAGGAGATATTCACACCCCTAAAAGTGTCACCTCGCCAATTACACCGGTGGGAGGTGCCAAAATGCCCGGCCTCCTGGAACGGCTGCTTGGCTGAAGGCCAAAATAAAAACCTCATAGGGTTTTTTCTCCAAAACGTGAATGAAGACAGACACGCGAGCCAGGCCGAGGGGGAGTTCCAGGAGGTCGGCATGAGGTGGCCGCACCTACCGCTTGAGCCCTGGAAGTCCGTCGCGGACCGGAAGTGCATGTCGGGCGGGTGAACTACGGGACTCGCCGCGGGCGCTGTGGAGCTCCCACAAGGAAGCTGCCGGCATGTACAAGCTCCCACGGGGCCCCTCTATCCCCCCACGGGTGCAAAAGGCCGGCACACGCCGCTGATACGCGGAGCTGGCTCCCGGCCGCTGTCATGCATCACTCGCGGACCGGAAGTGCTTGTCAGCCGGGTGGACACGACGGGACTCGCCGCGGGCGCTGTGGAGCTCGTACAGGGCTGCCCCCGGGCTGGCACAGCTTCCCCATGGCTCCTCTATCCCCCCACGGCTGCAATAGGCAGGCACACGCCGCTCGTACACCGAGCTGGCTCCCGGCCGCTTTCGGTAGGAGTAACCGAGGTGGCCTTGCTCGTGCAAATGCAGGTGGGCTTGGGGCTTCCGAAAATACCATAAAAAAAAAAAGTTTTTTTATTAAGAAGGTAAAAAAAAAAAACAGCGGGGCCGACCCGCGAGCTAGGCCGACGGGGACTTCCAGGAGGTCGGCATGAGGTGGAGGCTCCTACCGCTCTTGCCCTGGAAGTCCGCAGAGGACCGCGGGCGCTGTGGAGCTCCCACAAGGAAGCTGCCGGCATGCAGCAGCTCCCACGGGGCCCCTCTATCCCCCCACGGGTGCAATAGGCAGGCACACGCCGCTCATACTCGGAGATGGCTCCCGGCCGCTTTCGGTAGGAGTCACCGAGGTGGCCGGGCTCGTGCAACTCCAGGTGGGCTTGGGACTTCAGAAAATGGCATAAAAAAAAAAAATAATTTTTATTAAGAAGGTAAAAAAAAAACAGCGGGACCAACCCGCGAGCGAGGCCGACGGGGACATCCAGGGCAGCGGCGTGAGAGGGCGGCTTGGTGCCGCTATCTCCCTGGAAGCCGCATTCGGCCTAAGCAGGGAACGCCTCCCGCCCTCCTCTCGTCCTGGAAGTGTTGGACTTGGGGGGCGGAGCAAGTTCTCCCTCTCACAGTATTTCAGGCGTAGGAGATATTCACACCCCTAAAAGTGTCACCTCGCCAATTACACCGGTGGGAGGTGCCAAAATGCCCGGCCTCCTGGAACGGCTGCTTGGCTGAAGGCCAAAATAAAAACCTCATAGGGTTTTTTCTCCAAAACGTGAATGAAGACAGACACGCGAGCCAGGCCGAGGGGGAGTTCCAGGAGGTCGGCATGAGGTGGCCGCACCTACCGCTTGAGCCCTGGAAGTCCGTCGCGGACCGGAAGTGCATGTCGGGCGGGTGAACTACGGGACTCGCCGCGGGCGCTGTGGAGCTCCCACAAGGAAGCTGCCGGCATGTACAAGCTCCCACGGGGCCCCTCTATCCCCCCACGGGTGCAAAAGGCCGGCACACGCCGCTGATACGCGGAGCTGGCTCCCGGCCGCTGTCATGCATCACTCGCGGACCGGAAGTGCTTGTCAGCCGGGTGGACACGACGGGACTCGCCGCGGGCGCTGTGGAGCTCGTACAGGGCTGCCCCCGGGCTGGCACAGCTTCCCCATGGCTCCTCTATCCCCCCACGGCTGCAATAGGCAGGCACACGCCGCTCGTACACCGAGCTGGCTCCCGGCCGCTTTCGGTAGGAGTAACCGAGGTGGCCTTGCTCGTGCAAATGCAGGTGGGCTTGGGGCTTCCGAAAATACCATAAAAAAAAAAAGTTTTTTTATTAAGAAGGTAAAAAAAAAAAACAGCGGGGCCGACCCGCGAGCTAGGCCGACGGGGACTTCCAGGTGGTCGGCATGAGGTGGAGGCTCCTACCGCTCTTGCCCTGGAAGTCCGCAGAGGACCGCGGGCGCTGTGGAGCTCCCACAAGGAAGCTGCCGGCATCCAGCAGCTCCCACGGGGCCCCTCTATCCCCCCACAGGTGCAATTGGCAGGCACACACCGCTCATACGCGGAGCTGGCTCCCCGAAGCTGACATGCATCATTGGCGGGGCGGAAGTGCTTATCAGCCGGGTGGACACAACGGGACTCGCCACGGGCGAACCACAGCTCCCACAAGCAAGCTGCCGGCATCCAGCAGCTCCCACGGGGCCCCTCTATCCCCCCACAGGTGCAATTGGCAGGCACACACCGCTCATACGCGGAGCTGGCTCCCCGAAGCTGACATGCATCATTGGCGGGGCGGAAGTGCTTATCAGCCGGGTGGACACAACGGGACTCGCCACGGGCGAACCACAGCTCCCACAAGCAAGCTGCCGGTATGCACAAGCTCCTACGGGGCCCCTCTATCCCCCCACAGGTGCAATAGGCAGGCACACACCGCTCATACGCGGAGCTGGCTCCCCGAAGCTGACATGCATCATTGGCGGGGCGGAAGTGCTTGTCAGCCGGGTGGACACAACGGGACTCGCCACGGGCGAACCACAGCTCCCACAAGCAAGCTGCCGGTATGCACAAGCTCCTACGGGGCCCCTCTATCCCCCCACAGGTGCAATAGGCAGGCACACACCGCTCATACGCGGAGCTGGCTCCCCGAAGCTGACATGCATCATTGGCGGGGCGGAAGTGCTTGTCAGCCGGGTGGACACAACGGGACTCGCCACGGGCGAACCACAGCTCCCACAAGCAAGCTGCCGGTATGCACAAGCTCCTACGGGGCCCCTCTATCCCCCCACAGGTGCAATAGGCAGGCACACACCGCTCATACGCGGAGCTGGCTCCCCGAAGCTGACATGCATCATTGGCGGGGCGGAAGTGCTTGTCAGCCGGGTGGACACAACGGGACTCGCCACGGGCGAACCACAGCTCCCACAAGCTAGCTGCCGGTATGCACAAGCTCCTACGGGGCCCCTCTATCCCCCCACAGGTGCAATAGGCAGGCACACACCGCTCATACGCGGAGCTGGCTCCCCGAAGCTGACATGCATCATTGGCGGGGCGGAAGTGCTTGTCAGCCGGGTGGACACAACGGGACTCGCCACGGGCGAACCACAGCTCCCACAAGCAAGCTGCCGGTATGCACAAGCTCCTACGGGGCCCCTCTATCCCCCCACAGGTGCAATAGGCAGGCACACACCGCTCATACGCGGAGCTGGCTCCCCGAAGCTGACATGCATCATTGGCGGGGCGGAAGTGCTTGTCAGCCGGGTGGACACAACGGGACTCGCCACGGGCGAACCACAGCTCCCACAAGCTAGCTGCCGGTATGCACAAGCTCCTACGGGGCCCCTCTATCCCCCCACAGGTGCAATAGGCAGGCACACACCGCTCATACGCGGAGCTGGCTCCCCGAAGCTGACATGCATCATTGGCGGGGCGGAAGTGCTTGTCAGCCGGGTGGACACAACGGGACTCGCCACGGGCGAACCACAGCTCCCACAAGCAAGCTGCCGGTATGCACAAGCTCCTACGGGGCCCCTCTATCCCCCCACAGGTGCAATAGGCAGGCACACACCGCTCATACGCGGAGCTGGCTCCCCGAAGCTGACATGCATCATTGGCGGGGCGGAAGTGCTTGTCAGCCGGGTGGACACAACGGGACTCGCCGCGGGCGCTGCGGAGCTCGTACACGGCTGCCCCCGGGCTGGCACAGCTTCCCCATGGCTCCTCTATCCCTCCACGGCTGCAATAGGCAGGCACACACCGCTCATACACGGAGCTGGCTCCGGCCGCTTTCGGAAGGAGACGCCGACGTGGCCTTGCTCGTGCAACTCCAGGTGGGCTTGAGGCTTCCGAAAATGCAAAAAAAAAAAAAAGATTTTTTTATTAAGAAGGTAGAAAAATCAGCGGGACCGACCCGCGAGCGAGGCCGACGGGGACTTCCAGGAGGTCGGCATGAGGTGGCCGCGTCTACCGCTCGAAACCTGGAAGTCTGCAACGGGCGCTGCGGAGCTCGTACACGGCTGCCTCCGGTCTTGCACAGCTTCCCCATGGCTCCTCTATCCCCCCCATGGGTGCAATATAAAAAAAAACAATTTTAGTCATTATTAACCTAGTCCGGTCACCACCGTTACAGTCGGATGTCAGCTGTAAGATACAGCTGAGATCCGGTGATGATGGCACCGACTCAGCTTCTGAGCCGGTGCCAAACATTGTACGGCATTTTGCGGGAAGTCAATGCTTTCCAGGACGTACATATACGTCCAATGGCGGGAAGGGGTTAATAATGACTAAAATTGTTTTTTTTTATATTGCACCCATGGGGGGGATAGAGGAGCCATGGGGAAGCTGTGCAAGACCGGAGGCAGCCGTGTACGAGCTCCGCAGCGCCCGTTGCAGACTTCCAGGTTTCGAGCGGTAGACGCGGCCACCTCATGCCGACCTCCTGGAAGTCCCCGTCGGCCTCGCTCGCGGGTCGGTCCCGCTGATTTTTCTACCTTCTTAATAAAAAAATCTTTTTTTTTTTTTTGCATTTTCGGAAGCCTCAAGCCCACCTGGAGTTGCACGAGCAAGGCCACGTCGGCGTCTCCTTCCGAAAGCGGCCGGAGCCAGCTCCGTGTATGAGCGGTGTGTGCCTGCCTATTGCAGCCGTGGAGGGATAGAGGAGCCATGGGGAAGCTGTGCCAGCCCGGGGGCAGCCGTGTACGAGCTCCGCAGCGCCCGCGGCGAGTCCCGTTGTGTCCACCCGGCTGACAAGCACTTCCGCCCCGCCAATGATGCATGTCAGCTTCGGGGAGCCAGCTCCGCGTATGAGCGGTGTGTGCCTGCCTATTGCACCTGTGGGGGGATAGAGGGGCCCCGTAGGAGCTTGTGCATACCGGCAGCTTGCTTGTGGGAGCTGTGGTTCGCCCGTGGCGAGTCCCGTTGTGTCCACCCGGCTGACAAGCACTTCCGCCCCGCCAATGATGCATGTCAGCTTCGGGGAGCCAGCTCCGCGTATGAGCGGTGTGTGCCTGCCTATTGCACCTGTGGGGGGATAGAGGGGCCCCGTAGGAGCTTGTGCATACCGGCAGCTAGCTTGTGGGAGCTGTGGTTCGCCCGTGGCGAGTCCCGTTGTGTCCACCCGGCTGACAAGCACTTCCGCCCCGCCAATGATGCATGTCAGCTTCGGGGAGCCAGCTCCGCGTATGAGCGGTGTGTGCCTGCCTATTGCACCTGTGGGGGGATAGAGGGGCCCCGTAGGAGCTTGTGCATACCGGCAGCTTGCTTGTGGGAGCTGTGGTTCGCCCGTGGCGAGTCCCGTTGTGTCCACCCGGCTGACAAGCACTTCCGCCCCGCCAATGATGCATGTCAGCTTCGGGGAGCCAGCTCCGCGTATGAGCGGTGTGTGCCTGCCTATTGCACCTGTGGGGGGATAGAGGGGCCCCGTAGGAGCTTGTGCATACCGGCAGCTAGCTTGTGGGAGCTGTGGTTCGCCCGTGGCGAGTCCCGTTGTGTCCACCCGGCTGACAAGCACTTCCGCCCCGCCAATGATGCATGTCAGCTTCGGGGAGCCAGCTCCGCGTATGAGCGGTGTGTGCCTGCCTATTGCACCTGTGGGGGGATAGAGGGGCCCCGTAGGAGCTTGTGCATACCGGCAGCTTGCTTGTGGGAGCTGTGGTTCGCCCGTGGCGAGTCCCGTTGTGTCCACCCGGCTGACAAGCACTTCCGCCCCGCCAATGATGCATGTCAGCTTCGGGGAGCCAGCTCCGCGTATGAGCGGTGTGTGCCTGCCTATTGCACCTGTGGGGGGATAGAGGGGCCCCGTAGGAGCTTGTGCATACCGGCAGCTTGCTTGTGGGAGCTGTGGTTCGCCCGTGGCGAGTCCCGTTGTGTCCACCCGGCTGACAAGCACTTCCGCCCCGCCAATGATGCATGTCAGCTTCGGGGAGCCAGCTCCGCGTATGAGCGGTGTGTGCCTGCCTATTGCACCTGTGGGGGGATAGAGGGGCCCCGTAGGAGCTTGTGCATACCGGCAGCTTGCTTGTGGGAGCTGTGGTTCGCCCGTGGCGAGTCCCGTTGTGTCCACCCGGCTGATAAGCACTTCCGCCCCGCCAATGATGCATGTCAGCTTCGGGGAGCCAGCTCCGCGTATGAGCGGTGTGTGCCTGCCAATTGCACCTGTGGGGGGATAGAGGGGCCCCGTGGGAGCTGCTGGATGCCGGCAGCTTGCTTGTGGGAGCTGTGGTTCGCCCGTGGCGAGTCCCGTTGTGTCCACCCGGCTGATAAGCACTTCCGCCCCGCCAATGATGCATGTCAGCTTCGGGGAGCCAGCTCCGCGTATGAGCGGTGTGTGCCTGCCAATTGCACCTGTGGGGGGATAGAGGGGCCCCGTGGGAGCTGCTGGATGCCGGCAGCTTCCTTGTGGGAGCTCCACAGCGCCCGCGGTCCTCTGCGGACTTCCAGGGCAAGAGCGGTAGGAGCCTCCACCTCATGCCGACCTCCTGGAAGTCCCCGTCGGCCTAGCTCGCGGGTCGGCCCCGCTGTTTTTTTTTTTTACCTTCTTAATAAAAAAACTTTTTTTTTTTATGGTATTTTCGGAAGCCCCAAGCCCACCTGCATTTGCACGAGCAAGGCCACCTCGGTTACTCCTACCGAAAGCGGCCGGGAGCCAGCTCGGTGTACGAGCGGCGTGTGCCTGCCTATTGCAGCCGTGGGGGGATAGAGGAGCCATGGGGAAGCTGTGCCAGCCCGGGGGCAGCCCTGTACGAGCTCCACAGCGCCCGCGGCGAGTCCCGTCGTGTCCACCCGGCTGACAAGCACTTCCGGTCCGCGAGTGATGCATGACAGCGGCCGGGAGCCAGCTCCGCGTATCAGCGGCGTGTGCCGGCCTTTTGCACCCGTGGGGGGATAGAGGGGCCCCGTGGGAGCTTGTACATGCCGGCAGCTTCCTTGTGGGAGCTCCACAGCGCCCGCGGCGAGTCCCGTAGTTCACCCGCCCGACATGCACTTCCGGTCCGCGACGGACTTCCAGGGCTCAAGCGGTAGGTGCGGCCACCTCATGCCGACCTCCTGGAACTCCCCCTCGGCCTGGCTCGCGTGTCTGTCTTCATTCACGTTTTGGAGAAAAAACCCTATGAGGTTTTTATTTTGGCCTTCAGCCAAGCAGCCGTTCCAGGAGGCCGGGCATTTTGGCACCTCCCACCGGTGTAATTGGCGAGGTGACACTTTTAGGGGTGTGAATATCTCCTACGCCTGAAATACTGTGAGAGGGAGAACTTGCTCCGCCCCCCAAGTCCAACACTTCCAGGACGAGAGGAGGGCGGGAGGCGTTCCCTGCTTAGGCCGAATGCGGCTTCCAGGGAGATAGCGGCACCAAGCCGCCCTCTCACGCCGCTGCCCTGGATGTCCCCGTCGGCCTCGCTCGCGGGTTGGTCCCGCTGTTTTTTTTTTACCTTCTTAATAAAAATTATTTTTTTTTTTTATGCCATTTTCTGAAGTCCCAAGCCCACCTGGAGTTGCACGAGCCCGGCCACCTCGGTGACTCCTACCGAAAGCGGCCGGGAGCCATCTCCGAGTATGAGCGGCGTGTGCCTGCCTATTGCACCCGTGGGGGGATAGAGGGGCCCCGTGGGAGCTGCTGCATGCCGGCAGCTTCCTTGTGGGAGCTCCACAGCGCCCGCGGTCCTCTGCGGACTTCCAGGGCAAGAGCGGTAGGAGCCTCCACCTCATGCCGACCTCCTGGAAGTCCCCGTCGGCCTAGCTCGCGGGTCGGTCCCGCTGTTTTTTTTTTTACCTTCTTAATAAAAAAATCTTTTTTTTTTTATGGTATTTTCGGAAGCCCCAAGCCCACCTGCATTTGCACGAGCAAGGCCACCTCGGTGACTCCTACCGAAAGCGGCCGGGAGCCACCTCGGTGTACGAGCGGCGTGTGCCTGCCTATTGCACCCGTGGGGGGATAGAGGAGCCATGGGGAAGCCGTGCCAGCCCGGGGGCAGCAGTGTACGAGCTCCGTAGCGCCCTGCGGTCCTCGGCGGACTTCCAGGGCAAGAGCGGTAGGCGCGGCCACCTCATGCCGACCTCCTGGAAGTCCCCGTCGGCCTGGCTCGCGTCTCGGTCCCGCTGTGTGTTTTACCTTCATAATAAAAAAAACTTTTTTTTTTTATGGTATTTTCTGAAGTCCCAAGCCGACCTGCAGTTGCAGGAGCTCGGCCACCTCGGCAACTCCTACCGAAAGCCGTGAAATAGGAAGTACAAACGGGAGCTGCTCCCGTTCCAAGCCGGGAAGGACTTCCATGGTGTGACCGGTAGGTAGTGACACCTCCTGCCGGCCTCCTGGAAGTCCCGGTCGGCCTCGCTCGCAGGTCTGTCTTCATTGACGTTTTGGAGGAAAAACCCTATGAGGTTTTTATTTTGGGCTTCAGCCGGGCAGCAGTTCCAGGAGCCCGGGTAAGTTGGCACCTTACCCCGGTGTATTTGAGGTGGTGACACTTTTAGGGGTGCGAATATCTCCTTCACCTGAAATCCTGTGAGAGGGCATTTCTGCTCCGCGTTCCAAGTCCCTACGGTTCTTCCTAGCGGGAAGTCCTAACCGTTTGTGGCCGAGAAGGACTTCCATGGTGTGACCGGTATGTAGTGGCACGTCATGCCGGCCTCCTGGAAGTCCCCGTCGGCCTCGTTGGCTGGTCGGTCCGGTGCACCTGGACTTCCACGAAAGAACTTTGGTGCATTCTTTCTGGAGTCCCAGGCCGACCAGCAGTTGTAGGAGCTCGGCCACGTTGGCGAGTCCAACCGAGAGTACCGTGAAGGAGGACGTGCTGCACGTTCTAGCGGGAGCTGCACCTGGTCCAACCCGAGAAGGACTTCCATGGTGTGACCGGTATGTAGTGGCACGTCATGCCGGCCTCCTGGAAGTCCCCGTCGGCCTGGCTGGCAGGTCTGTCTTCATTGACGTTTTGGAGGAAAAACCCTATGAGGTTTTTATTTTGGGCTTCAGCCGGGCAGCAGTTCCAGGAGCCCGGGTAAGTTGGCACCTTACCCCGGTGTATTTGAGGTGGTGACACTTTTAGGGGTGCGAATATCTCCTTCACCTGAAATCCTGTGAGAGGGCATTTCTGCTCCGCGTTCCAAGTCCCTACGGTTCTTCCTAGCGGGAAGTCCTAACCGTTTGTGGCCGAGAAGGACTTCCATGGTGTGACCGGTATGTAGTGGCACGTCATGCCGGCCTCCTGGAAGTCCCCGTCGACCTCGTTGGCTGGTCGGTCCGGTGCACCTGGACTTCCACGAAAGAACTTTGGTGCATTCTTTCTGGAGTCCCAGGCCGACCAGCAGTTGTAGGAGCTCGGCCACGTTGGCGAGTCCAACCGAGAGTACCGTGAAGGAGGACGTGCTGCACGTTCTAGCGGGAGCTGCACCTGGTCCAACCCGAGAAGGACTTCCATGGTGTGACCGGTATGTAGTGGCACGTCATGCCGGCCTCCTGGAAGTCCCCGTCGGCCTGGCTGGCAGGTCTGTCTTCATTGACGTTTTGGAGGAAAAACCCTATGAGGTTTTTATTTTGGGCTTCAGCCGGGCAGCAGTTCCAGGAGCCCGGGTAAGTTGGCACCTTACCCCGGTGTATTTGAGGTGGTGACACTTTTAGGGGTGCGAATATCTCCTTCACCTGAAATCCTGTGAGAGGGCATTTCTGCTCCGCGTTCCAAGTCCCTACGGTTCTTCCTAGCGGGAAGTCCTAACCGTTTGTGGCCGAGAAGGACTTCCATGGTGTGACCGGTATGTAGTGGCACGTCATGCCGGCCTCCTGGAAGTCCCCGTCGGCCTCGTTGGCTGGTCGGTCCGGTGCACCTGGACTTCCACGAAAGAACTTTGGTGCATTCTTTCTGGAGTCCCAGTCCGACCAGCAGTTGTAGGAGCTCGGCCACGTTGGCGAGTCCAACCGAGAGTACCGTGAAGGAGGACGTGCTGCACGTTCTAGCGGGAGCTGCACCTGGTCCAACCCGAGAAGGACTTCCATGGTGTGACCGGTATGTAGTGGCACGTCATGCCGGCCTCCTGGAAGTCCCCGTCGGCCTGGCTGGCAGGTCTGTCTTCATTGACGTTTTGGAGGAAAAACCCTATGAGGTTTTTATTTTGGGCTTCAGCCGGGCAGCAGTTCCAGGAGCCCGGGTAAGTTGGCACCTTACCCCGGTGTATTTGAGGTGGTGACACTTTTAGGGGTGCGAATATCTCCTTCACCTGAAATCCTGTGAGAGGGCATTTCTGCTCCGCGTTCCAAGTCCCTACGGTTCTTCCTAGCGGGAAGTCCTAACCGTTTGTGGCCGAGAAGGACTTCCATGGTGTGACCGGTATGTAGTGGCACGTCATGCCGGCCTCCTGGAAGTCCCCGTCGGCCTCGTTGGCTGGTCGGTCCGGTGCACCTGGACTTCCACGAAAGAACTTTGGTGCATTCTTTCTGGAGTCCCAGGCCGACCAGCAGTTGTAGGAGCTCGGCCACGTTGGCGAGTCCAACCGAGAGTACCGTGAAGGAGGACGTGCTGCACGTTCTAGCGGGAGCTGCACCTGGTCCAACCCGAGAAGGACTTCCATGGTGTGACCGGTATGTAGTGGCACGTCATGCCGGCCTCCTGGAAGTCCCCGTCGGCCTGGCTGGCAGGTCTGTCTTCATTGACGTTTTGGAGGAAAAACCCTATGAGGTTTTTATTTTGGGCTTCAGCCGGGCAGCAGTTCCAGGAGCCCGGGTAAGTTGGCACCTTACCCCGGTGTATTTGAGGTGGTGACACTTTTAGGGGTGCGAATATCTCCTTCACCTGAAATCCTGTGAGAGGGCATTTCTGCTCCGCGTTCCAAGTCCCTACGGTTCTTCCTAGCGGGAAGTCCTAACCGTTTGTGGCCGAGAAGGACTTCCATGGTGTGACCGGTATGTAGTGGCACGTCATGCCGGCCTCCTGGAAGTCCCCGTCGGCCTCGTTGGCTGGTCGGTCCGGTGCACCTGGACTTCCACGAAAGAACTTTGGTGCATTCTTTCTGGAGTCCCAGTCCGACCAGCAGTTGTAGGAGCTCGGCCACGTTGGCGAGTCCAACCGAGAGTACCGTGAAGGAGGACGTGCTGCACGTTCTAGCGGGAGCTGCACCTGGTCCAACCCGAGAAGGACTTCCATGGTGTGACCGGTATGTAGTGGCACGTCATGCCGGCCTCCTGGAAGTCCCCGTCGGCCTGGCTGGCAGGTCTGTCTTCATTGACGTTTTGGAGGAAAAACCCTATGAGGTTTTTATTTTGGGCTTCAGCCGGGCAGCAGTTCCAGGAGCCCGGGTAAGTTGGCACCTTACCCCGGTGTATTTGAGGTGGTGACACTTTTAGGGGTGCGAATATCTCCTTCACCTGAAATCCTGTGAGAGGGCATTTCTGCTCCGCGTTCCAAGTCCCTACGGTTCTTCCTAGCGGGAAGTCCTAACCGTTTGTGGCCGAGAAGGACTTCCATGGTGTGACCGGTATGTAGTGGCACGTCATGCCGGCCTCCTGGAAGTCCCCGTCGGCCTCGTTGGCTGGTCGGTCCGGTGCACCTGGACTTCCACGAAAGAACTTTGGTGCATTCTTTCTGGAGTCCCAGGCCGACCAGCAGTTGTAGGAGCTCGGCCACGTTGGCGAGTCCAACCGAGAGTACCGTGAAGGAGGACGTGCTGCACGTTCTAGCGGGAGCTGCACCTGGTCCAACCCGAGAAGGACTTCCATGGTGTGACCGGTATGTAGTGGCACGTCATGCCGGCCTCCTGGAAGTCCCCGTCGGCCTGGCTGGCAGGTCTGTCTTCATTGACGTTTTGGAGGAAAAACCCTATGAGGTTTTTATTTTGGGCTTCAGCCGGGCAGCAGTTCCAGGAGCCCGGGTAAGTTGGCACCTTACCCCGGTGTATTTGAGGTGGTGACACTTTTAGGGGTGCGAATATCTCCTTCACCTGAAATCCTGTGAGAGGGCATTTCTGCTCCGCGTTCCAAGTCCCTACGGTTCTTCCTAGCGGGAAGTCCTAACCGTTTGTGGCCGAGAAGGACTTCCATGGTGTGACCGGTATGTAGTGGCACGTCATGCCGGCCTCCTGGAAGTCCCCGTCGGCCTCGTTGGCTGGTCGGTCCGGTGCACCTGGACTTCCACGAAAGAACTTTGGTGCATTCTTTCTGGAGTCCCAGTCCGACCAGCAGTTGTAGGAGCTCGGCCACGTTGGCGAGTCCAACCGAGAGTACCGTGAAGGAGGACGTGCTGCACGTTCTAGCGGGAGCTGCACCTGGTCCAACCCGAGAAGGACTTCCATGGTGTGACCGGTATGTAGTGGCACGTCATGCCGGCCTCCTGGAAGTCCCCGTCGGCCTGGCTGGCAGGTCTGTCTTCATTGACGTTTTGGAGGAAAAACCCTATGAGGTTTTTATTTTGGGCTTCAGCCGGGCAGCAGTTCCAGGAGCCCGGGTAAGTTGGCACCTTACCCCGGTGTATTTGAGGTGGTGACACTTTTAGGGGTGCGAATATCTCCTTCACCTGAAATCCTGTGAGAGGGCATTTCTGCTCCGCGTTCCAAGTCCCTACGGTTCTTCCTAGCGGGAAGTCCTAACCGTTTGTGGCCGAGAAGGACTTCCATGGTGTGACCGGTATGTAGTGGCACGTCATGCCGGCCTCCTGGAAGTCCCCGTCGGCCTCGTTGGCTGGTCGGTCCGGTGCACCTGGACTTCCACGAAAGAACTTTGGTGCATTCTTTCTGGAGTCCCAGTCCGACCACCAGTTGTAGGAGCTCGGCCACGTTGGCGAGTCCAACCGAGAGTACCGTGAAGGAGGACGTGCTGCACGTTCTAGCGGGAGCTGCACCTGGTCCAACCCGAGAAGGACTTCCATGGTGTGACCGGTATGTAGTGGCACGTCATGCCGGCCTCCTGGAAGTCCCCGTCGGCCTGGCTGGCAGGTCTGTCTTCATTGACGTTTTGGAGGAAAAACCCTATGAGGTTTTTATTTTGGGCTTCAGCCGGGCAGCAGTTCCAGGAGCCCGGGTAAGTTGGCACCTTACCCCGGTGTATTTGAGGTGGTGACACTTTTAGGGGTGCGAATATCTCCTTCACCTGAAATCCTGTGAGAGGGCATTTCTGCTCCGCGTTCCAAGTCCCTACGGTTCTTCCTAGCGGGAAGTCCTAACCGTTTGTGGCCGAGAAGGACTTCCATGGTGTGACCGGTATGTAGTGGCACGTCATGCCGGCCTCCTGGAAGTCCCCGTCGGCCTCGTTGGCTGGTCGGTCCGGTGCACCTGGACTTCCACGAAAGAACTTTGGTGCATTCTTTCTGGAGTCCCAGGCCGACCAGCAGTTGTAGGAGCTCGGCCACGTTGGCGAGTCCAACCGAGAGTACCGTGAAGGAGGACGTGCTGCACGTTCTAGCGGGAGCTGCACCTGGTCCAACCCGAGAAGGACTTCCATGGTGTGACCGGTATGTAGTGGCACGTCATGCCGGCCTCCTGGAAGTCCCCGTCGGCCTGGCTGGCAGGTCTGTCTTCATTGACGTTTTGGAGGAAAAACCCTATGAGGTTTTTATTTTGGGCTTCAGCCGGGCAGCAGTTCCAGGAGCCCGGGTAAGTTGGCACCTTACCCCGGTGTATTTGAGGTGGTGACACTTTTAGGGGTGCGAATATCTCCTTCACCTGAAATCCTGTGAGAGGGCATTTCTGCTCCGCGTTCCAAGTCCCTACGGTTCTTCCTAGCGGGAAGTCCTAACCGTTTGTGGCCGAGAAGGACTTCCATGGTGTGACCGGTATGTAGTGGCACGTCATGCCGGCCTCCTGGAAGTCCCCGTCGGCCTCGTTGGCTGGTCGGTCCGGTGCACCTGGACTTCCACGAAAGAACTTTGGTGCATTCTTTCTGGAGTCCCAGTCCGACCAGCAGTTGTAGGAGCTCGGCCACGTTGGCGAGTCCAACCGAGAGTACCGTGAAGGAGGACGTGCTGCACGTTCTAGCGGGAGCTGCACCTGGTCCAACCCGAGAAGGACTTCCATGGTGTGACCGGTATGTAGTGGCACGTCATGCCGGCCTCCTGGAAGTCCCCGTCGGCCTGGCTGGCAGGTCTGTCTTCATTGACGTTTTGGAGGAAAAACCCTATGAGGTTTTTATTTTGGGCTTCAGCCGGGCAGCAGTTCCAGGAGCCCGGGTAAGTTGGCACCTTACCCCGGTGTATTTGAGGTGGTGACACTTTTAGGGGTGCGAATATCTCCTTCACCTGAAATCCTGTGAGAGGGCATTTCTGCTCCGCGTTCCAAGTCCCTACGGTTCTTCCTAGCGGGAAGTCCTAACCGTTTGTGGCCGAGAAGGACTTCCATGGTGTGACCGGTATGTAGTGGCACGTCATGCCGGCCTCCTGGAAGTCCCCGTCGGCCTCGGCCACCTGTCGTTAAGCTGTGAGAGGAGCACGTGCTCCCGCGCCGTTTGAGTCTTTGGAATTTGTCCAAGACTCCTCAGATCGATCTGGCTCCCCGCGACCCGGCGGCGGAGGGACCACTCGCTCGGCAGTGCTTTGGAGCACTGTCGGTTACGGCGAGCGCGTCTTCCTCCCACACCGTCCGGGTCTGTTTCGCCCCCGGCCACCTACGGCCGGTGTCCCAAAAAGCCCGGCGGTCCTGCTAAGGCGGGCGCCGGTACCTCTCGCTCCCGCGAGGTGCGTTTGCTCAGTGCTGCTTCTATCACTCTAAAAGGCGTCCGAGAGTGTGCTGGTGTCGCCGGAGCCCGAGGCGCGAGAGAAAGCTTTAAACGACGGGGAGGCAGTGACCGCCCCCGTATGTCCGCTGCTCGCAAGGGCCTCTCTAGCCGAGGTGCTCCCAGGCGCACCCGCGCATGGGGCACGGTTGTTTTTCGCAAGTAGTCCAAAGCCGTCTTCCGCCTCGCCCGAGGCTGGAAGTGTCGGCGTGGCTCCCGCATGCAAGCCACACGCGGCTCCACGGTGGCTTCCCTCCCCCCCTCTCCGGAGGGGGGCGGCCCCATCCCATGTGGAGCCGCTAAGCCGCCGGGAAAGCGGCCTCGGTTCCCCGTGGGCGACAAAGGCGTCCTCCTCGGCACTTTGCGAGCTGGGCCGCCAGAGAGAGCAGTTAACCCGGATTGTCGAGGTTGTTGTTGCCTTTGTCCCATATTACCTAAGCCTGGTCCTTGTTACCTTACTGGTAAGGGTTAGGGACGCTGAGCGCGCTCCATCTTCTCGGCTCTATGTTGGGCTCTCTCTAAACAGGTCCTCGACTTAAGACCGACCGGTCTTCGTAGGCATCCTTCATCTCGGCAGGTTGCGAGCTGGGCCGTCGGTGAGAGCAGTTAACCCGGATTGTCGAGGTTGCCGTTGCCTTTGTCCCATATTACCTAAGCCTGGTCCTTGATACCTTACTGGTAAGGGTTAGGGACGATGAGCGCGCTCCATCTTCTCGGCTCTATGTTGGGCTCTCTCTAAACAGGTCCTCGACTTACGATTCTGCCCCGACCGACCGACCGGTCTTCGTAGGCGTCCTCCATCTCGGCAGGTTGCGAGCTGGGCCGCCGGTGAGAGCAGTTAACCCGGATTGTCGAGGTTGCCGTTGCCTTTGTCCCATATTACCTAAGCCTGGTCCTTGATACCTTACTGGTAAGGGTTAGGGACGATGAGCGCGCTCCATCTTCTCGGCTCTATGTTGGGCTCTCTCTAAACAGGTCCTCGACTTACGATTCTGCCCCGACCGACCGACCGGTCTTCGTAGGCGTCCTCCATCTCGGCAGGTTGCGAGCTGGGCCGCCGGTGAGAGCAGTTAACCCGGATTGTCGAGGTTGCCGTTGCCTTTGTCCCATATTACCTAAGCCTGGTCCTTGATACCTTACTGGTAAGGGTTAGGGACAATGAGCGCGCTCCATCTTCTCGGCTCTATGTTGGGCTCTCTCTAAACAGGTCCTCGACTTACGATGCTGCCCCGACCGACCGGTCTTCGTAGGCTTCCTCCATCTCGGCAGGTTGCGAGCTGGGCCGCCGGTGAGAGCAGATAACAACCCGGATTGTCGAGGTTGCCGTTGCCTTTGTCCCATATTACCTAAGCCTGGTCCTTGTTACCTTACTGGTAAGGGTTAGGGACGCTGAGCGCGCTCCATCTTCTCGGCTCTATGTTGGGCTCTCTCTGAACAGGTCCTAGACTTACGATGCTGCCCCGACCGGTCTTCGTAGGCGTCCTCCTCCTCGGCAGGTTGAGAGCTGGCCCGCGGTGAGAGTATGCAGCCCGGACTGTTCTGAAGCGTCACAGTGGCATATTGAACCCCCCGGTTGACTTACATTCTTGTGGTCGCGAAACCTGGATGCGGTCTCAGTGCCAATCTGCGTCCAACAACGGGGCTCTTGGTTGCTCTCTTTCCATGTGTCCTCGAATGTCTTCCGATGCCTTGGAAGGGTCGGTCGGTTGTTTGAAGACATCCTCCTCCTCGGCAGGTTGAGAGCTGGCCCGCGGTGAGAGTATGCAGCCCGGACTGTTCTGAAGCGTCACAGTGGCATATTGAACCCCCCGGTTGACTTACATTCTTGTGGTCGCGAAACCTGGATGCGGTCTCAGTGCCAATCTGCGTCCAACAACGGGGCTCTTGGTTGCTCTCTTTCCATGTGTCCTCGAATGTCTTCCGATGCCTTGGAAGGGTCGGTCGGTTGTTTGAAGGCATCCTCCTCCTCGGCAGGTTGAGAGCTGGCCCGCGGTGAGAGTATGTAGCCCGGACTGTCCTGAAGCGTCACAGTGGCATATTGAACACCCCGGTTGACTTACATTTATGTGGTCGCGAAACCTGGTTGCGGTCTCAGTGCCAATCTGCGTCCAACAACGGGGCTCTTGGTTGCTCTCTTTCCATGTGTCCTCGACTGTCTTCCGATGCCTTGGAAGGGGGGTCGGTTGTTTGAAGGTGTCCTCCTGCTCGGCAGGTTTCGAGCTGGGCCGTCGGTGAGAGCAGGTAGCCGGGATTGTCCTGGGGCGCGTCGTAGCAGTTATGCCAACCCATGTCCTGCAGACCTGGGCCGCTTCCGAGAGTCGGCCGCCGCGGGGGAGGAGGCCTCCCTCCCGGGAGGTGGCTCGCTCCCCGTTTCCCCTCCTATACAACAGCATCGG
>NC_134689.1:414765019-414877519 GCF_050947455.1 Rhinoderma darwinii
TTGAGGGCATATGAAATTAACAAATTTAAAGAGTCTTTTTATGGCATGTAATGCAAACACTGGCTCTACTTCCAGCTCGTAGTGTGTTCAGTACAGACAGACCTTGGAAATTAGTATTATCCAGATTGTAGATTATCCAAATGGAAACTAATTTACAGTCTTTTTGCCTTGGCAGTAGCTGCCTTACACTGGTTACAACAGTTAAGTTTTCAGTCAACTGAAATTCATAATTTCATTTCCCAGTTTTTTCCCATTAAGTTGTTAATAGTATTTTCCCTTTCCAAATGCAGGGTTCTAGCTTTTGTTATATAACCGCAATAGAAAATAATTGTACATCTTGGTGATCATGCAGGCACAGAAGCTATGCCCTCTTGATTATTGTGGGAGGTCGATTTTGAATGATAGCCGACCTGTTATTGTAATTACACGTACTGCCTGTTTAGTAGAAATATCCAAACTGTCAAGGGTTCCATGGTGTAATGGTTAGTACTCTGGACTCTGAATCCAGCAATCCGAGTTCAACTCTCGGTGGGACCTTGCCACAGTTTAATTCATTCTGAGTGTAATCCTTTTTTAATGAGGTATTGTATTGATAGTGATTGTTGTACGCCATAAACACGATTTAACAACAAAAAAAATGTGATAATATTCTCTTGTAGAGATAATTAAACCAATGTAATTGAGAGCATATGAAATCAACAAATTTAAAGAGTCTTTTTATGGCATGTAATGCAAACACTGGCTCTACTTCCAGCTCGTAGTGTGTTCAGTACAGACAGACCTTGGAAATTAGTATTATCCACATTGTAGATTATCCAAATGGAAACTAATTTACAGTCTTTTTGCCTTGGCAGTAGCTGCCTGACACTGGTTACAACAGTTAAGTTTTCAGTCAACTGAAATTCATAATTTCATTTCTCAGTTTTTTCCCATTGAGTTGTTAATAGTATTTTCCCTTTCCAAATGCAGGGTTCTAGCTTTTGTTATATAACCGCAATAGAAAATAATTGTACATCTTGGTGATCATGCAGGCACAGAAGCTATGCCCTCTTGATTATTGTGGGAGGTCGATTTTGAATCGTAATTACATGTACTGCCTGTTTAATAGAAATATCCAAACTGCACTCTATTGTCAAGGGTTCCATGGTGTAATGGTTAGCACTCTGAATCCAGCAGTCCAAGTTCAACTCTCGGTGGGACCTTGCCACAGTTCAATTCCTTCTGAGTGTAATCCTTTTTCAATGAGGTATTGTATTGATAGTTATTGTTGTACGCCATAAACACGATTTAACAACAAAAAAAATGTGATAATATTCTCTCGTAGAGATAATTAAACCAATGTAATTGAGGGCATATAAAATTAACAAATTTAAAGAGTATTTTTATGGCATGTAATGCAAACACTGGCTCTACTTCCAGCTCGTAGGGTGTTCAGTACAGACAGACCTTGGAAATTAGTATGATCCACATTGTAGATTATCCAAATGGAAACTAATTTACAGTCTTTTTGCCTTGGCAGTAGCTGCCTGACACTGGTTACAACAGTTAAGTTTTCAGTCAACTGAAATTCATAATTTCATTTCTCAGTTTTTTCCCATTGAGTTGTTAAAAGTATTTTCCCTTTCCAAATGCAGGGTTCTAGCTTTTGTTATATAACCGCAATAGAAAATAATTGTACATCTTGGTGATCATGCAGGCACAGAAGCTATGCCCTCTTGATTATTGTGGGAGGTCGATTTTGAATGATAGCCGACCTGTTATGGTAATTACACGTACTGCCTGTTTAGTAGAAATATCCAAACTGCACTCTATTGTCAAGGGTTCCATGGTGTAATGGTTAGCTCTCTGAATCCAGCAATCCGAGTTCAACTCTCGGTGGGACCTTGACACAGTTTAATTCTTTCTGAGTGTAATCCTTTTTCAATGAGGTATTGTATTGATAGTTATTGTTGTACGCCATAAACACGATTTAACAACAACAAAAATGTGATAATATTCTCTCGTAGAGATAATTAAACCAATGTAATTGAGGGCATATAAAATTAACAAATTTAAAGAGTATTTTTATGGCATGTAATGCAAACACTGGCTCTACTTCCAGCTCGTAGTGTGTTCAGTACAGACAGACCTTGGAAATTAGTATTATCCACATTGTAGATTATCCAAATGGAAACTCATTTACAGTCTTTTTGCCTTGGCAGTAGCTGCCTGACACTGGTTACAACAGTTAAGTTTTCAGTCAACTGAAATTCATAATTTCATTTCTCAGTTTTTTCCCATTGAGTTGTTAATAGTATTTTCCCTTTCCAAATGCAGGGTTCTAGCTTTTGTTATATAACCGCAATAGAAAATAATTGTACATCTTGGTGATCATGCAGGCACAGAAGCTATGCCCTCTTGATTATTGTGGGAGGTCGATTTTGAATGATAGCCGACGTGTTATTGTAATTACACGTACTGCCTGTTTAGTAGAAATATCCAAACTGCACTCTATTGTCAAGGGTTCCATGGTGTAATGGTTAGCACTCTGAATCCAGCAATCCGAGTTCAACTCTCAGTGGGACCTTGCCACAGTTTAATTCCTTTTGAGTGTAATCCTTTTTCAATGAGGTATTGTATTGATAGTGATTGTTGTACGCCATAAACACGATTTAACAACAAAAAAAATGTGATAATATTCTCTCGTAGAGATAATTAAAGCAATGTAATTGAGGGCATATAAAATTAACAAATTTAAAGAGTATTTTTATGGCATGTAATGCAAACACTGGCTCTACTTCCAGCTCGTAGTGTGTTCAGTACAGACAGACCTTGGAAATTAGTATTATCCACATTGTAGATCATCCAAATGGAAACTAATTTACAGTCTTTTTGCCTTGGCTGTAGCTGCCTGACACTGGTTACAACAGTTACGTTTTCAGTCAACTGAAATTCATAATTTCATTTCCCATTTTTTTCCCATTGAGTTGTTAATAGTATTTTCCCTTTCCAAATGCAGGGTTCTAGCTTTTGTTATATAACCGCAATAGAAAATAATTGTACATCTTGGTGATCATGCAGGCACAGAAGCTATGCCCTCTTGATTATTGTGGGAGGTCGATTTTGAATGATAGCCGACCTGTTATGGTAATTACACGTACTGCCTGTTTAGTAGAAATATCCCAACTGCACTCTATTGTCAAGGGTCCCATGGTGTAATGGTTAGCACTCTGAATCCAGCAATCCGAGTTCAACTCTCGGTGGGACCTTGACACAGTTTAATTCCTTCTGAGTGTAATCCTTTTTCAATGAGGTATTGTATTGATAGTTATTGTTGTACGCCATAAACACGATTTAACAACAAAAAAAATGTGATAATATTCTCTCGTAGAGATAATTAAACCAATGTAATTGAGGGCATATAAAATTAACAAATTTAAAGAGTATTTTTATGGCATGTAATGCAAACACTGGCTCTACTTCCAGCTCGTAGTGTGTTCAGTACAGACAGACCTTGGAAATTAGTATTATCCACATTGTAGATTATCCAAATGGAAACTAATTTACAGTCTTTTTGCCGTGGCAGTAGCTGCCTGACACTGGTTACAACAGTTAAGTTTTCAGTCAACTGAAATTCATAATTTCATTTCCCATTTTTTTCCCATTGAGTTGTTAATAGTATTTTCCCTTTCCAAATGCAGGGTTCTAGCTTTTGTTATATAACCGCAATAGAAAATAATTGTACATCTTGGTGATCATGCAGGCACAGAAGCTATGCCCTCTTGATTATTGTGGGAGGTCGATTTTGAATGATAGCCGACGTGTTATTGTAATTACACGTACTGCCTGTTTAGTAGAAATATCCAAACCACACTCTATTGTCAAGGGTTCCATGGTGTAATGGTTAGTACTCTGGACTCTGAATCCAGCAATCCGAGTTCAACTCTCGGTGGGACCTTGCCACAGTTTAATTCCTTCTGAGTGTAATCCTTCTTTAATGAGGTATTGTATTGATAGTGATTGTTGTACGATATAAACACGATTTAACAACAAAAAAAATGTGATAATATTCTCTTGTAGAGATAATTAAACCAATGTAATTGAGAGCATATGAAATCAACAAATTTAAAGAGTCTTTTTATGGCATGTAATGCAAACACTGGCTCTACTTCCAGCTCGTAGTGTGTTCAGTACAGACAGACCTTGGAAATTAGTATTATCCACATTGTAGATTATCCAAATGGAAACTAATTTACAGTCTTTTTGCCTTGGCAGTAGCTGCCTGACACTGGTTACAACAGTTAAGTTTTCAGTCAACTGAAATTCATAATTTCATTTCTCAGTTTTTTCCCATTGAGTTGTTAATAGTATTTTCCCTTTCCAAATGCAGGGTTCTAGCTTTTGTTATATAACCGCAATAGAAAATAATTGTACATCTTGGTGATCATGCAGGCACAGAAGCTATGCCCTCTTGTTTATTGTGGGAGGTCGATTTTGAATCGTAATTACATGTACTGCCTGTTTAATAGAAATATCCAAACTGCACTCTATTGTCAAGGGTTCCATGGTGTAATGGTTAGCACTCTGAATCCAGCAGTCCGAGTTAAACTCTCGGTGGGACCTTGCCACAGTTTAATTCCTTCTGAGTGTAATCCTTTTTCAATGAGGTATTGTATTGATAGTTATTGTTGTACGCCATAAACACGATTTAACAACAAAAAAAATGTGATAATATTCTCTCGTAGAGATAATTAAACCAATGTAATTACGGGCATATAAAATTAACAAATTTAAAGAGTATTTTTATGGCATGTAATGCAAACACTAGCTCTACTTCCAGCTCGTAGTGTGTTCAGTACAGACAGACCTTGGAAATTAGTATTATCCACATTGTAGATTATCCAAATGGAAACTAATTTACAGTCTTTTTGCCTTGGCAGTAGCTGCCTGACACTGGTTACAACAGTTAAGTTTTCAGTCAACTGAAATTCATAATTTCATTTCCCAGTTTTTTCCCATTGAGTTGTTAATAGTATTTTCCCTTTCCAAATGCAGGGTTCTAGCTTTTGTTATATAACCGCAATAGAAAATAATTGTACATCTTGGTGATCATGCAGGCACAGAAGCTATGCCCTCTTGATTATTGTGGGAGGTCGATTTTGAATGATAGCCGACGTGTTATTGTAATTACACGTACTGCCTGTTTAGTAGAAATATCCAAACTGCACTCTATTGTCAATGGTTCCATGGTGTAAAGGTTAGCACTCTGGACTCTGAAACCAGCAATCCGAGTTAAACTCTCGGTGGGACCTTGCCACAGTTTAATTCCTTCTGAGTGTAATCCTTTTTTAATGAGGTATTGTATTGATAGTGATTGTTGTACGCCATAAACACGATTTAACAACAAAAAAATGTGATAATATTCTCTCGTAGAGATAATTAAACCAATGTAATTGAGGGCATATAAAATTAACAAATTTAAAGAGTATTTTTATGGCATGTAATGCAAACACTGGCTCTACTTCCAGCTCGTAGTGTGTTCAGTACAGACAGACCTTGGAAATTAGTATTATCCACATTGTAGATCATCCAAATGGAAACTAATTTACAGTCTTTTTGCCTTGGCTGTAGCTGCCTGACACTGGTTACAACAGTTAAGTTTTCAGTCAACTGAAATTCATAATTTCATTTCCCAGTTTTTTCCCATTGAGTTGTTAATAGTATTTTCCCTTTCCAAATGCAGGGTTCTAGCTTTTGTTATATAACCGCAATAGAAAATAATTGTACATCTTGGTGATCATGCAGGCACAGAAGCTATGCCCTCTTGATTATTGTGGGAGGTCGATTTTGAATGATAGCCGACCTGTTATTGTAATTACACGTACTGCCTGTTTAGTGGAAATATCCAAACTGCACTCTATTGTCAAGGGTTCCATGGAGTAATGGTTAGCACTCTGAATCCAGCAATCCGAGTTCAACTCTCGGTGGGACCTTGCCACAGCTTAATTCCTTCTGAGTGTAATCCTTTTTTCAATGAGGTATAGTATTGATAGTTATTGTTGTACGCCATAAACACGATTTAACAACAAAAAAAATGTGATAATATTCTCTCGTAGAGATAATTAAACCAATGTAATTGAGGGCATATAAAATTAACAAATTTAAAGAGTATTTTTATGGCATGTAATGCAAACACTGGCTCTACTTCCAGCTCGTAGTGTGTTCAGTACAGACAGACCTTGGAAATTAGTATTATCCACATTGTAGATTATCCAAATGGAAACTAATTTACAGTCTTTTTGCCTTGGCAGTAGCTGCCTGACACTGGTTACAACAGTTAAGTTTTCAGTCAACTGAAATTCATAATTTCATTTCTCAGTTTTTTCCCATTGAGTTGTTAATAGTATTTTCCCTTTCCAAATGCAGGGTTCTAGCTTTTGTTATATAACCGCAATAGAAAATAATTGTACATCTTGGTGATCATGCAGGCACAGAAGCTATGCCCTCTTGTTTATTGTGGGAGGTCGATTTTGAATCGTAATTACATGTACTGCCTGTTTAATAGAAATATCCAAACTGCACTCTATTGTCAAGGGTTCCATGGTGTAATGGTTAGCACTCTGAATCCAGCAGTCCGAGTTAAACTCTCGGTGGGACCTTGCCACAGGTTAATTCCTTCTGAGTGTAATCCTTTTTCAATGAGGTATTGTATTGATAGTTATTGTTGTACGCCATAAACACGATTTAACAACAAAAAAAATTTGATAATATTCTCTCGTAGAGATAATTAAACCAATGTAATTGAGGGCATATAAAATTAACAAATTTAAAGAGTATTTTTATGGCATGTAATGCAAACACTGGCTCTACTTCCAGCTCGTAGGGTGTTCAGTACAGACAGACCTTGGAAATTAGTATTATCCACATTGTAGATTATCCAAATGGAAACTAATTTACAGTCTTTTTGCCTTGGCAGTAGCTGCCTGACACTGGTTACAACAGTTAAGTTTTCAGTCAACTGAAATTCATAATTTCATTTCTCAGTTTTTTCCCATTGAGTTGTTAATAGTATTTTCCCTTTCCAAATGCAGGGTTCTAGCTTTTGTTATATAACCACAATAGAAAATAATTGTACATCTTGGTGATCATGCAGGCACAGAAGCTATGCCCTCTTGATTATTGTGGGAGGTCGATTTTGAATGATAGCCGACCTGTTATGGTAATTACACGTACTGCCTGTTTAGTAGAAATATCCAAACTGCACTATATTTTCAAGGGTTCCATGGTGTAATGGTTAGCACTCTGAATCCAGCAATCCGAGTTCAACTCTCGGTGGGACATTGCCACAGTTTAATTCCTTCTGAGTGTAATCCTTTTTCAATGAGGTATTGTATTGATAGTGATTGTTGTACGGCATAAACACGATTTAACAACAAAAAAAATGTGATAATATTCTCTCGTAGAGATAATTAAAGCAATGTAATTGAGGGCATATAAAATTAACAAATTTAAATAGTCTTTTTATGGCATGTAATGCAAACACTGGCTCCACTTCCAGCTCGTAGTGTGTTCAGTACAGACAGACCTTGGAAATTAGTATTATCCACATTGTAGATTATCCAAATGGAAACTAATTTACAGTCTTTTTGCCTTGGCAGTAGCTTCCTGACACTGGTTACAACAGTTAAGTTTTCAGTCAACTGAAATTCATAATTTCATTTCCCAGTTTTTTTCCCATTGAGTTGTTAATAGTATTTTCCCTTTCCAAATGCAGGGTTCTAGCTTTTGTTATATAACCGCAATAGAAAATAATTGTACATCTTGGTGATCATGCAGGCACAGAAGCTATGCCCTCTTGATTATTGTGGGAGGTCGATTTTGAATGATAGCCGACCTGTTATTGTAATTACACGTACTGCCTGTTTAGTAGAAATATCCAAACTGCACTCTATTTTCAAGGGGTCCATTGTGTAATGGTTAGGACTCTGAATCCAGCAATCCGAGTTCAACTCTCGGTGGGACCTTGCCACAGTTTTATTCCTTTTGAGTGTAATCCTTTTTCAATGAGGTATTGTATTGATAGTGATTGTTGTACGCCATAAACACGATTTAACAACCAAAAAAATGTGATAATATTCTCTCGTAGAGATAATTAAACCAATGTAATTGAGGGCATATGAAATTAACAAATTTAAAGAGTCTTTTTATGGCATGTAATGCAAACACTGGCTCTACTTCCAGCTCGTAGTGTGTTCAGTACAGACAGACCTTGGAAATTAGTATTATCCAGATTGTAGATTATCCAAATGGAAACTAATTTACAGTCTTTTTGCCTTGGCAGTAGCTGCCTTACACTGGTTACAACAGTTAAGTTTTCAGTCAACTGAAATTCATAATTTCATTTCCCAGTTTTTTCCCATTAAGTTGTTAATAGTATTTTCCCTTTCCAAATGCAGGGTTCTAGCTTTTGTTATATAACCGCAATAGAAAATAATTGTACATCTTGGTGATCATGCAGGCACAGAAGCTATGCCCTCTTGATTATTGTGGGAGGTCGATTTTGAATGATAGCCGACCTGTTATTGTAATTCCACGTACTGCCTGTTTAGTAGAAATATCCAAACTGCACTTTATTTTCAAGGGTTCCATGGTGTAATGGTTAGCACTCTGGACTCTGAATCCAGCAATTCGAGTTCAACTCTCAGTGGGACCTTGCCACAGTTTAATTCCTTTTGAGTGTAATCCTTTTTCAATGAGGTATTGTATTGATAGTGATTGTTGTACGCCATAAACACGATTTAACAACAAAAATAATGTGATAATATTCTCTTGTAGAGATAATTAAACCAATGTAATTGAGGGCATATAAAATTAACAAATGTAAAGAGTCTTTTTATGGCATGTAATGCAAACACTGGCTCTACTTCAAGCTCGTAGTGTGTTCAGTACAGACAGACCTTGGAAATTAGTATTATCCACATTGTAGATTATCCAAATGGAAACTAATTTACAGTCTTTTTGCCTTGGCAGTAGCTGCCTGACACTGGTTACAACAGTTAAGTTTTCAGTCAACTGAAATTCATAATTTCATTTCCCAGTTTTTTCCCATTGAGTTGTTAATAGTATTTTCCCTTTCCAAATGCAGGGTTCTAGCTTTTGTTATATAACCGCAATAGAAAATAATTGTACATCTTGGTGATCATGCAGGCACAGAAGCTATGCCCTCTTGATTATTGTGGGAGGTCGATTTTGAATGATAGCCGACCTGTTATTGTAATTACACGTACTGCCTGTTTAGTAGAAATATCCAAACTGCATTCCATATTGTCAAGGGTTCCATGGTGTAATGGTTAGCACTCTGGACTCTGAATCCAGCAATCCAAGTTCAACTCTCGGTGGGAACTTGCCACAGTTTAATTCCTTTTGAGTGTAATCCTTTTTCAATGAGGTATTGTATTGATAGTGATTGTTGTACGCCATAAACACGATTTAACAACAAAAAAAATGTGATAATATTCTCTCGTAGAGATTATTAACCAATGTAATTGAGGGCATATAAAATTAACAAATTTAAATAGTCTTTTTATGGCATGTAATGCAAACACTGGCTCTACTTCCAGCTCGTAGTGTGTTCAGTTCAGACAGACCTTGGAAATTAGTATTATCCACATTGTAGATTATCCAAATGGAAACTAATTTACAGTCTTTTTGCCTTGGCTGTAGCTGCCTGACACTGGTTACGACAGTTAAGTTTTCAGTCAACTGAAATTCATAATTTCATTTCCCAGTTTTTTCCCATTGAGTTGTTAATAGTATTTTCCCTTTCCAAATGCAGGCTTCTAGCTTTTGTTATATAACCGCAATATAAAATAATTGTACGTCTTGGTGATCATGCAGGCACAGAAGCTATGCCCTCTTGATTATTGTGGGAGGTCGATTTTGAATGATAGCCGACCTGTTATTGTAATTCCACGTACTGCCTGTTTAGTAGAAATATCCAAACTGCACTCTATTTTCAAGGGTTCCATGGTGTAATGGTTAGCACTCTGGACTCTGAATCCAGCAATTCGAGTTCAACTCTCGGTGGGACCTTGCCACAGTTTAATTCCTTTTGAGTGTAATCCTTTTTCAATGAGGTATTGTATTCATAGTGATTGTTGTACGCCATAAACACGATTTAACAACAAAAAAAATGTGATAATATTCTCTCGTAGAGATTATTAAACCAATGTAATTGAGGGCATATAAAATTAACAAATTTAAAGAGTCTTTTTATGGCATGTAATGCAAACACTGGCTCTACTTCCAGCTCGTAGTGTGTTCAGTACAGACAGACCTTGGAAATTAGTATTAACCCCTTCCCGCTCCTTGACGTACTATTACGTCATGGCAGCTGTATCGTTCGCGCTCCATGCCGTAATAGTACGTCTCGGGAGTAACGGCCGTTTCGGCCGTCCTCCCGACACATACAGGAGCTGTGACGCTGCTGTCTTGTTCAGCAGCTGTCACAGCTCCTACAGCGGGGACCGATCGCTGTGTCCCCGCTGATTAACCCCTTAAAAGCCGCGTTCTATAGAGATCGCGGCTTTTTAGGGGTTAAGCTGCCATCGCCGGCCTGCTACGCGATAGCGGCCGGCGATGGTGACTATGGCAACCGGACACCAAACAATGGCGTCCGGCTATGCCATAGACGGAAGCCTAGTGGGTCCTGACAACGTCAGGACCCACTATGCTTGCTGTCAGTGAGTAGCTGACAGTTCTAATACACTGCACTACGCATGTAGTGCAGTGTATTAGAATAGCGATCAGGGCCTCCTGCCCTCAAGTCCCCTAGTGGGACAAAGTAATAAAGTAAAAAAAGATGTGTAAAAATAAGAAAATAAAAGTTTTAAAAGTAATAAAAGTAAAAGTCCCACTTTTTCCCTTATCAGTCCTTTATTATTAATAAAAATATATAAACAAACAAATAAACTATACATAATTGGTATCGCCGCGTCCGTAACGGCCTGAACTACAAAATTATTTTGTTATTTATCCCGCACGGTGAACGCCGTAAAAAAAAATATTAATAAACCGTACCACAATCACAATTGTTTGGTCACTTCACCTCCCAAAAAATGGAATAAAAAGAGATCAAAAAGTCGCATGTACCTAAAAATGGTACTGATGGAAAATACAGTTCGTTACGCAAAAAATAAGTCCTCGCACGGCTTTATTGATTGAAAAATAAAAACGTTCTGGCTCTTAGAATAAGGTAACACAAAAAGTGAATGATTGTTTACAAAACGTATTTTATTGTGCAAACGCCATAAGACATAAAAAAAAACTATAAACATCTGGTATCGCCGTGATCGTATCGCCCCGCAGAATAAAGTTAATATATCATTTATAGCGCACGGTGAACGCTGTAAAAAAAAAAGTATACAAAAACAATAGTAGAATTGCTGTTTATTAGTCACCACGCCACCTAAAAATGGAATAAAAACTGATCAAAAAGCTGCATGCACCCCATGAAAACTACAATGGATTCCTCAAGGGGTCTAGTTTCCAAATTGGGGTCACTTTTGGGGGGTTTCCAATGTTTTGGCACCACAAGACCTCTTCAAACCGGACATGGTGCCTAATAAAAAAGAGGGCTCAAAATCCGCTAGGTGCTCCTTTGCTTCGGAGGCCGGTGCTTCAGTCCATTACCGCCCGAGGGCCACATGTGGGATATTTCTCAAAACTGCAGAATCTGGGCAATAAGTATTGAGTTGCGTTTCTCTGATAAATCCTTTTGTGTTATAAAAAAAATGGTATAAAAAGAGTAAATTTCACCTCTACTTTGCTCTAAATTTCAGTGAAACACCTAAAGGGTTCATAAACTTTCTAAATGCTGTTGTGAATACTTTGAGGGGTCTAGTTTCTAAAATGGGGTGTTTGATAGGGGTTTCTAATATATGGGCCCCTCAAAGCAACTTCTGAACTGAACTGGAACCTAAAAAAATAAATAAATGAGGCAATACTTCGCTTCTTACATTATACTGATAATGAGCCGTGCCCACTCCGAGATGACCCCAGTTTTGACCGTTTGTATAAACGGAGACCCCTATTAGACCGTTCCAGTGCCCGGTTTTCCCAAGCATACACCCCTGAGAAGTGTATTTCTATTGATGAGTCCCTGGTACATTTTAAAGGGAGGGTTCAATTCCGCCAGTACCTGCCAGGTAAGAGGGCAAGGTATGGCGTGAAGATGTATGAGCTGTGCGAGAGTGCATCAGGGTACACCTACAGGTTTAGGATATATGAAGGAAAGGCCACCCCCAAACCAGACTGCATCCTGGACTACAATAGGTACATGGGAGGGATGGACTTGTCAAATCAAGTCCTGAAGCCCTACAGCGCCATGCGGTGTGGTATAAGAAGCTGGCCGGGCACATCATACAGAGGGCTTTGTACAATGCGTATGTGCTACGTCGATGTGCAGGCCAGAGGGGAACTTTCCTGGAATTTCAAGATCTAATCTTTAGGGACCAGGAAGGGGGGGCACCCAGTACTTCTGGAAGCGAGGCCACACGCATCGTACCAGGGCAACACTTTCCAGGAGAAGGTCCCCAAACCGGTGGAAAGGGAAAGAGTCAAAAGAGGTGCAGAGTCTGCTATAAGAGGGGGATAAGGAAGAACACAATATACCAATGTGACACGTGTCCCGAAAAACCAGGGCTCTGTATAAAAGATTGTTTTAAAATGTATCATACATCCCTTGATTTTTAATTTACCCTGATGCACTCCGCACAGCTTACCCCCCTCATCTTTCCCTTCTGAGCCCTGCCGTATGCCCAGGCAGCTGATAACAGCCACATGTAGGGTATTGTCGTACCCAGGAGAACCCACATTACAATTTAAGGGGTGTATATCTCCGGTGGCGCATGCTGGGCACACTATATTGGACACTGAAATGGCATATACATATATAAAATTGCAAATCTCACACTGCACCATCTGCTGCGCATTATCTTTTACACAGTACCTGTGGGGTCAAAATGCTCACTACACCTCTAGATGAATGTCTTAAGGGGTGTAGTTTTTAAAATGGGGTCACTTCTCGGGGGTTTCAACTGTACTGGTACCTCAGGGGCTTCTGCACACATGACTTAGCACCAGAAAAGCTCCAGTAGGCCAAATGGTGGTCCTTTCCTTCTGAGCCCTCCCATGGGCCCAAAGGGCAGTTTATCACCACAAATGGGGTATTGCCGCACTAAGGACAAATTGGGCAACAAAATGGGGTATGTTGTTCCCTGTGAAAATAAGAAAATTTGATCAAAAATGACATTTTATTGGAAAAAATATCATTTTTTTCATTTCACAGCCCAATTCAAATAGGTGCTGTGAAAAAACTGTGCGGTCAAAATGATAACAAAAACCATAAATGAATTCCTTGAGGGGTGTAGTTTCCAAAATGGGGTCACTTCTGGTGGGTTTCCATTGCTTTGATACCTCTGGGGCTCTGCAAATGCAACATGGCACCCGAAAACCAATCCAGCAAAATCTGGACTCCAACAAACACATAGCGCTCCTTTCCGTCTGAGCCCTCCCATGGGCCCAAACGGCAGTTTATCACCACAAATGGGGTATTGCCGCACTAAGGACAAATTGGGCAACAAAATGGGGTATGTTGTTCCCTGTGAAAATAAGAAATTTTGATCAAAAATGACATCTTATTGGAAAAAATATAATTTTTTTCATTTCACAGCCCAATTCAAATAGGTGCTGTGAAAAACCTGTGCGGTCAAAATGATAACAAAAACCATAAATTAATTCCTTGAGGGGTGTAGTTTCCAAAATGGGGTCACTTCTGGTGGGTTTCCATTGCTTTGATACCTCTGGGGCTCTGCAAATGCGACATGGCACCCGAAAACCAATCCAGCAAAATCTGGACTCCAACAAACACATAGCGCTCCTTTCCTTCTGAGCCCTCCCATGGGCCCAAACGGCAGTTTATCACCACAAATGGGGTATTGCCGCACTAAGGACAAATTGGGCAACAAAATGGGGTATGTTGTTCCCTGTGAAAATAAGAAAATTTGATCAAAAATGACATTTTATTGGAAAAAATATCATTTTTTTCATTTCACAGCCCAATTCAAATAGGTGCTGTGAAAAAACTGTGCGGTCAAAATGATAACAAAAACCATAAATGAATTCCTTGAGGGGTGTAATTTCCAAAATGGGGTCACTTCTGGTGGGTTTCCATTGTTTTGATACCTCAACGCCTCTTCAAACCTGGCATGCTGCCTAAAATATATTCTAATAAAAAAGAGGCCTCAAAATGCACTAGGTGCTTCTTTGCTTCTAGGGCTTGTGTTTTAGTCCACGAGCGCAGTAGGGCCACATGTGGGACATTTCTAAAAACTGAAGAATCTGGACAATACATATTTAGTAGTGTTTCTCTGGTAAAACCTTCTCTGTTACTAAAAAAAAATTGAATAAAATTGAAATTCAGCAGAAAAAATGAAATTTGCAAATTTCATTTCCACTTTGCTTTAATTCCTGTGAAATGCCTGAAGGGTTAAAAAAACTTTCTATATGCTGTTTTGAATACTTTGAGGGGTCTAGTTTTTAAAATGGGGTGTTTTATGGGGGTTTCTAATACATAGGCCCCTCAAATCCACTTCAGAACTGAACTGGCACCTTCAAAAAAAGGCTTTTGAAATTTTCTTAAGAATATGAGAAATTGCTGTTTATGTTCTAAACCTTGTAACGTCCAAGAAAAATAAAATAATGTTCAAAAAACGATGCCAATCTAAAGTAGACATATGGGAAATGTGAACTAGTAACTATTTTGGGTGGTATAACCGTCTGTTTTTCAAGCAGATGCATTTAAATTCTGAAAAATGCTATTTTTTGTAAATTTTCTCTAAATTTTGCAATTTTTCACAAATAAAGACTGAATATATCGACCAAATTTTACCACGAACATGAAGCCCAAAGTGTCACGAGAAAACAATCTCAGAATCGCTTGGATAGGTTTAAGCATTCCGACGTTATTATCACATAAAGTGAAATATGTCAGATTTGAAAAATGGGCTCTGAGCCTTAAGGCCCAAACTAGGCTGCGTCCTTTTAATCACATTGTAGATTATCCAAATGGAAACTAATTTACAGTCTTTTTTGCCTTGGCAGTAGCTGCCTGACACTGGTTACAACAGTTAAGTTTTCAGTCAACTGAAATTCATAATTTCATTTCCCATTTTTTTCCCATTGAGTTGTTAATAGTATTTTCCCTTTCCAAATGCAGGGTTCTAGCTTTTGTTATATAACCGCAATAGAAAATAATTGTACATCTTGGTGATCATGCAGGCACAGAAGCTATGCCCTCTTGATTATTGTGGGAGGTCGATTTTGAATGATAGCCGACCTGTTATTGTAATTACACGTACTGCCTGTTTAGTAGAAATATCCAAACTGCACTCTATTTTCAAGGGTTCCATGGTGTAATGGTTAGCACTCTGGACTCTGAATCCAGCAATCCAAGTTCAACTCTCGGTGGGAACTTGCCACAGTTTAATTCCTTTTGAGTGTAATCCTTTTTCAATGAGGTATTGTATTGATAGTGATTGTTGTACGCCATAAACACGATTTAACAACAAAAAAATGTGATAATATTCTCTCGTAGAGATAATTAAACCAATGTAATTGAGGGCATATAAAATTAACAAATTTAAAGAGTCTTTTTATGGCATGTAATGCAAACACTGGCACTACTTCCAGCTCGTAGTGTGTTCAGTACAGACAGACCTTGGAAATTAGTATTATCCACATTGTAGATTATCCAAATGGAAACTAATTTACAGTCTTTTTGCCTTGGCAGTAGCTGCCTGACACTGGTTACAACAGTTACGTTTTCAGTCAACTGAAATTCATAATTTCATTTCCCAGTTTTTTCCCATTGAGTTGTTAATAGTATTTTCCCTTTCCAAATGCAGGGTTCTAGCTTTTGTTATATAACCGCAATAGAAAATAATTGTACATCTTGGTGATCATGCAGGCACAGAAGCTATGCCCTCTTGATTATTGTGGGAGGTCGATTTTGAATGATAGCCGACCTGTTATTGTAATTACACGTACTGCCTGTTTAGTAGAAATATCCAAACTGCACTCTATTGTCGAGGGTTCCATAGTGTAATGGTTAGCACTCTGTACTCTGAATCCAGCAATTCGAGTTCAACTCTCGGTGGGACCTTGCCACAGTTTAATTCCTTTTGAGTGTAATCCTTTTTCAATGAGGTATTGTATTGATAGTGATTGTTGTACACCATAAACACGATTTAACAACAAAACAAATGTGATAATATTCTCTCGTAGAGATAATTAAACCAATGTAATTGAGGGCATATAATATTAACAAATTTAAAGAGTCTTTTTATGGCATGTAATGCAAACACTGGCTCTACTTCCAGCTCGTAGTGTGTTCAGTACAGACAGACCTTGGAAATTAGTATTAATCACATTGTAGATTATCCAAATGGAAACTAATTTACAGTCTTTTTTGCCTTGGCAGTAGCTGCCTGACACTGGTTACAACAGTTAAGTTTTCAGTCAACTGAAATTCATAATTTCATTTCCCATTTTTTTCCCATTGAGTTGTTAATAGTATTTTCCCTTTCCAAATGCAGGGTTCTAGCTTTTGTTATATAACCGCAATAGAAAATAATTGTACATCTTGGTGATCATGCAGGCACAGAAGCTATGCCCTCTTGATTATTGTGGGAGGTCGATTTTGAATGATAGCCGACCTGTTATTGTAATTACACGTACTGCCTGTTTAGTAGAAATATCCAAACTGCACTCTATTTTCAAGGGTTCCATGGTGTAATGGTTAGCACTCTGGACTCTGAATCCAGCAATCCAAGTTCAACTCTCGGTGGGAACTTGCCACAGTTTAATTCCTTTTGAGTGTAATCCTTTTTCAATGAGGTATTGTATTGATAGTGATTGTTGTACGCCATAAACACGATTTAACAACAAAAAAATGTGATAATATTCTCTCGTAGAGATAATTAAACCAATGTAATTGAGGGCATATAAAATTAACAAATTTAAAGAGTCTTTTTATGGCATGTAATGCAAACACTGGCACTACTTCCAGCTCGTAGTGTGTTCAGTACAGACAGACCTTGGAAATTAGTATTATCCACATTGTAGATTATCCAAATGGAAACTAATTTACAGTCTTTTTGCCTTGGCAGTAGCTGCCTGACACTGGTTACAACAGTTACGTTTTCAGTCAACTGAAATTCATAATTTCATTTCCCAGTTTTTTCCCATTGAGTTGTTAATAGTATTTTCCCTTTCCAAATGCAGGGTTCTAGCTTTTGTTATATAACCGCAATAGAAAATAATTGTACATCTTGGTGATCATGCAGGCACAGAAGCTATGCCCTCTTGATTATTGTGGGAGGTCGATTTTGAATGATAGCCGACCTGTTATTGTAATTACACGTACTGCCTGTTTAGTAGAAATATCCAAACTGCACTCTATTGTCGAGGGTTCCATAGTGTAATGGTTAGCACTCTGTACTCTGAATCCAGCAATTCGAGTTCAACTCTCGGTGGGACCTTGCCACAGTTTAATTCCTTTTGAGTGTAATCCTTTTTCAATGAGGTATTGTATTGATAGTGATTGTTGTACACCATAAACACGATTTAACAACAAAACAAATGTGATAATATTCTCTCGTAGAGATAATTAAACCAATGTAATTGAGGGCATATAATATTAACAAATTTAAAGAGTCTTTTTATGGCATGTAATGCAAACACTGGCTCTACTTCCAGCTCGTAGTGTGTTCAGTACAGACAGACCTTGGAAATTAGTATTAATCACATTGTAGATTATCCAAATGGAAACTAATTTACAGTCTTTTTTGCCTTGGCAGTAGCTGCCTGACACTGGTTACAACAGTTAAGTTTTCAGTCAACTGAAATTCATAATTTCATTTCCCAGTTTTTTCCCATTGAGTTGTTAATAGTATTTTCCCTTTCCAAATGCAGGGTTCTAGCTTTTGTTATATAACCGCAATAGAAAATAATTGTACATCTTGGTGATCATGCAGGCACAGAAGCTATGCCCTCTTGATTATTGTGGGAGGTCGATTTTGAATGATAGCCGACCTGTTATTGTAATTACACGTACTGCCTGTTTAGTAGAAATATCCAAACTGCACTCTATTTTCAAGGGTTCCATGGTGTAATGTTTAGCACTCTGTACTCTGAATCCAGCAATTCGAGTTCAACTCTCGGTGGGACCTTGCCACAGTTTAATTCCTTTTGAGTGTAATCCTTTTTCAATGAGGTATTGTATTGATAGTGATTGTTGTACGCCATAAACACGATTTAACAACAAAAAAAATGTGATAATATTCTCTCGTAGAGATAATTAAACCAATGTAATTGAGGGCATATAATATTAACAAATTTAAAGAGTCTTTTTATGGCATGTAATGCAAACACTGGCTCTACTTCCAGCTCGTAGTGTGTTCAGTACAGACAGACCTTGGAAATTAGTATTATCCACATTGTAGATTATCCAAATGGAAACTAATTTACAGTCTTTTTGCCTTGGCAGTAGCTGCCTGACACTGGTTACAACAGTTAAGTTTTCAGTCAACTGAAATTCATAATTTCATTTCCCAGTTTTTTCCCATTGAGTTGTTAATAGTATTTTCCCTTTCCAAATGCAGGGTTCTAGCTTTTGTTATATAACCGCAATAGAAAATAATTGTACATCTTGGTGATCATGCAGGCACAGAAGCTATGCCCTCTTGATTATTGTGGGAGGTCGATTTTGAATGATAGCCGACCTGTTATTGTAATTCCACGTACTGCCTGTTTAGTAGAAATATCCAAACTGCACTCTATTTTCAAGGGTTCCATGGTGTAATGGGTAGCACTCTGGACTCTGAATCCAGCAATTCGAGTTCAACTCTCAGTGGGACCTTGCCACAGTTTAATTCCTTTTGAGTGTAATCCTTTTTCAATGAGGTATTGTATTGATAGTGATTGTTGTACGCCATAAACACGATTTAACAACAAAAAAAATGTGATAATATTCTCTCGTAGAGATAATTAAACCAATGTAATTGAGGGCATATAAAATTAACAAATGTAAAGAGTCTTTTTATGGCATGTAATGCAAACACTGGCACTACTTCCAGCTCGTAGTGTGTTCAGTACAGACAGACCTTGGAAATTAGTATTATCCACATTGTAGATTATCCAAATGGAAACTAATTTACAGTCTTTTTGCCTTGGCAGTAGCTGCCTGACACTGGTTACAACAGTTACGTTTTCAGTCAACTGAAATTCATAATTTCATTTCCCAGTTTTTTCCCATTGAGTTGTTAATAGTATTTTCCCTTTCCAAATGCAGGGTTCTAGCTTTTGTTATATAACCGCAATAGAAAATAATTGTACATCTTGGTGATCATGCAGGCACAGAAGCTATGCCCTCTTGATTATTGTGGGAGGTCGATTTTGAATGATAGCCGACCTGTTATTGTAATTACACGTACTGCCTGTTTAGTAGAAATATCCAAACTGCACTCTATTTTCAAGGGTTCCATGGTGTAATGGTTAGCACTCTGTACTCTGAATCCAGCAATTCGAGTTCAACCCTCAGTGGGACCTTGCCACAGTTTAATTCCTTTTGAGTGTAATCCTTTTTCAATGAGGTATTGTATTGATAGTGATTGTTGTACGCCATAAACACGATTTAACAACAAAAAAAATGTGATAATATTCTCTCGTAGAGATAATTAAACCAATGTAATTGAGGGCATATAAAATTAACAAATGTAAAGAGTCTTTTTATGGCATGTAATGCAAACACTGGCTCTACTTCCAGCTCGTAGTGTGTTCAGTACAGACAGACCTTGGAAATTAGTATTATCCACATTGTAGATTATCCAAATGGAAACTAATTTACAGTCTTTTTGCCTTGGCAGTAGCTGCCTGACACTGGTTACAACAGTTAAGTTTTCAGTCAACTGAAATTCATAATTTCATTTCCCAGTTTTTTCCCATTGAGTTGTTAATAGTATTTTCCCTTTCCAAATGCAGGGTTCTAGCTTTTGTTATATAACCGCAATAGAAAATAATTGTACATCTTGGTGATCATGCAGGCACAGAAGCTATGCCCTCTTGATTATTGTGGGAGGTCGATTTTGAATGATAGCCGACCTGTTATTGTAATTACACGTACTGCCTGTTTAGTAGAAATATCCAAACTGCACTCTATTTTCAAGGGTTCCATGGTGTAATGGTTAGCACTCTGAACTCTGAATCCAGCAATCCGAGTTCATCTCTTGGTGGGACCTTGCCACAGTTTAATTCCTTTTGAGCGTAATCCTTTTTCAATGAGGTATTGTATTGATAGTGATTGTTGTACGCCATAAACACGATTTAACAACAAAAAAAATGTGATAATATTCTCTCGTAGAGATAATTAAACCAATGTAATTGAGGGCGTATAAAATTAACAAATTTAAAGAGTCTTTTTATGGCATGTAATGCAAACACTGGCACTACTTCCAGCTCGTAGTGTGTTCAGTACAGACAGACCTTGGAAATTAGTATTATCCACATTGTAGATTATCCAAATGGAAACTAATTTACAGTCTTTTTGCCTTGGCAGTAGCTGCCTGACACTGGTTACAACAGTTAAGTTTTCAGTCAACTGAAATTCATAATTTCATTTCCCAGTTTTTTCCCATTGAGTTGTTAATAGTATTTTCCCTTTCCAAATGCAGGGTTCTAGCTTTTGTTATATAACCGCAATAGAAAATAATTGTACATCTTGGTGATCATGCAGGCACAGAAGCTATGCCCTCTTGATTATTGTGGGAGGTCGATTTTGAATGATAGCCGACCTGTTATTGTAATTACACGTACTGCCTGTTTAGTAGAAATATCCAAACTGCACTCTATTTTCAAGGGTTCCATGGTGTAATGGTTAGCACTCTGTACTCTGAATCCAGCAATTCGAGTTCAACCCTCGGTGGGACCTTGCCACAGTTTAATTCCTTTTGAGTGTAATCCTTTTTCAATGAGGTATTGTATTGATAGTGATTGTTGTACGCCATAAACACGATTTAACAACAAAAAAAATTTGATAATATTCTCTCGTAGAGATAATTAAACCAATGTAATTGAGGGCATATAATATTAACAAATTTAAAGAGTCTTTTTATGGCATGTAATGCAAACACTGGCTCTACTTCCAGCTCGTAGTGTGTTCAGTACAGACAGACCTTGGAAATTAGTATTAATCACATTGTAGATTATCCAAATGGAAACTAATTTACAGTCTTTTTGCCTTGGCAGTAGCTGCCTGACACTGGTTACAACAGTTAAGTTTTCAGTCAACTGAAATTCATAATTTCATTTCCCAGTTTTTTCCCATTGAGTTGTTAATAGTATTTTCCCTTTCCAAATGCAGGGTTCTAGCTTTTGTTATATAACCGCAATAGAAAATAATTGTACATCTTGGTGATCATGCAGGCACAGAAGCTATGCCCTCTTGATTATTGTGGGAGGTCGATTTTGAATGATAGCCGACCTGTTATTGTAATTACACGTACTGCCTGTTTAGTAGAAATATCCAAACTGCACTCTATTTTCAAGGGTTCTATGGTGTAATGGTTAGCACTCTGTACTAACCATTACTGTACTAACTGGCTCTACTTCCAGCTCGTAGTGTGTTCAGTACAGACAGACCTTGGAAATTAGTATTATCCACATTGTAGATTATCCAAATGGAAACTAATTTACAGTCTTTTTGCCTTGGCAGTAGCTGCCTGACACTTGTTACAACAGTTAAGTTTTCAGTCAACTGAAATTCATAATTTCATTTCCCAGTTTTTTCCCATTGAGTTGTTAATAGTATTTTCCCTTTCCAAATGCAGGGTTCTAGCTTTTGTTATATAACCGCAATAGAAAATAATTGTAGATCTTGGTGATCATGCAGGCACAGAAGCTATGCCCTCTTGATTATTGTGGGAGGTCGATTTTGAATGATAGCCGACCTGTTATTGTAATTCCACGTACTGCCTGTTTAGTAGAAATATCCAAACTGCACTCTATTTTCAAGGGTTCCATGGTGTAATGGTTAGCACTCTGGACTCTGAATCCAGCAATTCGAGTTCAACTCTCAGTGGGACCTTGCCACAGTTTGATTCCTTTTGAGTGTAATCCTTTTTCAATGAGGTATTGTATTGATAGTGATTGTTGTACGCCATAAACACGATTTAACAACAAAAAAAATGTGATAATATTCTCTCGTAGAGATAATTAAACCAATGTAATTGAGGGCATATAAAATTAACAAATGTAAAGAGTCTTTTTATGGCATGTAATGCAAACACTGGCTCTACTTCCAGCTCGTAGTGTGTTCAGTACAGACAGACCTTGGAAATTAGTATTATCCACATTGTAGATTATCCAAATGGAAACTAATTTACAGTCTTTTTGCCTTGGCAGTAGCTGCCTGACACTGGTTACAACAGTTAAGTTTTCAGTCAACTGAAATTCATTATTTCATTTCCCAGTTTTTTCCCATTGAGTTGTTAATAGTATTTTCCCTTTCCAAATGCAGGGTTCTAGCTTTTGTTATATAACCGCAATAGAAAATAATTGTACATCTTGGTGATCATGCAGGCACAAAAGCTATGCCCTCTTGATTATTGTGGGAGGTCGATTTTGAATGATAGCCGACCTGTTATTGTAATTACACGTACTGCCTGTTTAGTAGAAATATCCAAACTGCACTCTATTTTCAAGGGTTCCATGGTGTAATGGTTAGTACTCTGGACTCTGAATCCAGCAATTCGAGTTCAACTCTCGGTGGGACCTTGCCACAGTTTAATTCCTTTTGAGTGTAATCCTTTTTCAATGAGGTATTGTATTGATAGTGATTGTTGTACGCCATAAACACGATTTAACAACAAAAAAAATGTGATAATATTCTCTCGTAGAGATAATTAAACCAATGTAATTGAGGGCATATAATATTAACAAATTTAAAGAGTCTTTTTGTGGCATGTAATGCAAACACTGGCTCTACTTCCAGCTCGTAGTGTGTTCAGTACAGACAGACCTTGGAAATTAGTATTAATCACATTGTAGATTATCCAAATGGAAACTAATTTACAGTCTTTTTGCCTTGGCAGTAGCTGCCTGACACTGGTTACAACAGTTAAGTTTTCAGTCAACTGAAATTCATAATTTCATTTCCCAGTTTTTTCCCATTGAGTTGTTAATAGTATTTTCCCTTTCCAAATGCAGGGTTCTAGCTTTTGTTATATAACCGCAATAGAAAATAATTGTACATCTTGGTGATCATGCAGGCACAGAAGCTATGCCCTCTTGTTTATTGTGGGAGGTCGATTTTGAATGATAGCCGACCTGTTATTGTAATTCCACGTACTGCCTGTTTAGTAGAAATATCCAAACTGCACTCTATTTTCAAGGGTTCCATGGTGTAATGGTTAGCACTCTGGACTCTGAATCCAGCAATTCGAGTTCAACTCTCGGTGGGACCTTGCCACAGTTTAATTCCTTTTGAGTGTAATCCTTTTTCAATGAGGTATTGTATTGATAGTGATTGTTGTACGCCATAAACACGATTTAACAACAAAAAAAATGTGATAATATTCTCTCGTAGAGATAATTAAACCAATGTAATTGAGGGCATATAAAATTAACAAATTTAAAGAGTCTTTTTATGGCATGTAATGCAAACACTGGCTCTACTTTCAGCTCGTAGTGTGTTCAGTACAGACAGACCTTGAAAATTAGTATTATCCACATTGTAGATTATCCAAATGGAAACTAATTTACAGTCTTTTTGCCTTGGCAGTAGCTGCCTGACACTGGTTACAACAGTTAAGTTTTCAGTCAACTGAAATTCATAATTTCATTTCCCAGTTTTTTCCCATTGAGTTGTTAATAGTATTTTCCCTTTCCAAATGCAGGGTTCTAGCTTTTGTTATATAACCGCAATAGAAAATAATTGTACATCTTGGTGATCATGCAGGCACAGAAGCTATGCCCTCTTGATTATTGTGGGAGGTCGATTTTGAATGATAGCCGACCTGTTATTGTAATTACACGTACTGCCTGTTTAGTAGAAATATCCAAACTGCACTCTATTTTCAAGGGTTCCATGGTGTAATGGTTAGCACTCTGGACTCTGAATCCAGCAATTCGAGTTCAACTCTCGGTGGGACCTTGCCACAGTTTAATTCCTTTTGAGTGTAATCCTTTTTCAATGAGGTATTGTATTGATAGTGATTGTTGTACGCCATAAACACGATTTAACAACAAAAAAATGTGATAATATTCTCTCGTAGAGATAATTAAACCAATGTAATTGAGGGCATATAAAATTAACAAATTTAAAGAGTCTTTTTATGGCATGTAATGCAAACACTGGCTCTACTTCCAGCTCGTAGTGTGTTCAGTACAGACAGACCTTGGAAATTAGTATTATCCACATTGTAGATTATCCAAATGGAAACTAATTTACAGTCTTTTTGCCTTGGCAGTAGCTGCCTGACACTGGTTACAACAGTTAAGTTTTCAGTCAACTGAAATTCATAATTTCATTTCACAGTTTTTTCCCATTGAGTTGTTAATAGTATTTTCCCTTTCCAAATGCAGGGTTCTAGCTTTTGTTATATAACCGCAATAGAAAATAATTGTACATCTTGGTGATCATGCAGGCACAGAAGCTATGCCCTCTTGATTATTGTGGGAGGTCGATTTTGAATGATAGCCGACCTGTTATTGTAATTACACGTACTGCCTGTTTAGTAGAAATATCCAAACTGCACTCTATTTTCAAGGGTTCCATGGTGTAATGGTTAGCACTCTGGACTCTGAATCCAGCAATTCGAGCTCAACTCTCGGTGGGACCTTGCCACAGTTTAATTCCTTTTGAGTGTAATCCTTTTTCAATGAGGTATTGTATTGATAGTGATTGTTGTACGCCATAAACACGATTTAACAACAAAAAAAATGTGATAATATTCTCTCGTAGAGATAATTAAACCAATGTAATTGAGGGCATATAAAATTAACAAATTTAAAGAGTCTTTTTATGGCATGTAATGCAAACACTGGCTCTACTTCCAGCTCGTAGTGTGTTCAGTACAGACAGACCTTGAAAATTAGTATTATCCACATTGTAGATTATCCAAATGGAAACTAATTTACAGTCTTTTTGCCTTGGCAGTAGCTGCCTGACACTGGTTACAACAGTTAAGTTTTCAGTCAACTGAAATTCATAATTTCATTTCCCAGTTTTTTCCCATTGAGTTGTTAATAGTATTTTCCCTTTCCAAATGCAGGGTTCTAGCTTTTGTTATATAACCGCAATAGAAAATAATTGTACATCTTGGTGATCATGCAGGCACAGAAGCTATGCCCTCTTGATTATTGTGGGAGGTCGATTTTGAATGATAGCCGACCTGTTATTGTAATTACACGTACTGCCTGTTTAGTAGAAATATCCAAACTGCACTCTATTGTTGAGGGTTCCATAGTGTAATTGTTAGCACTCTGGACTCTGAATAAAGCAATTCGAGTTCAACTCTCGGTGGGACCTTGCCACAGTTTAGTTCCTTTTGAGCGTAATCCTTTTTCAATGAGGTATTGTATTGATAGTGATTGTTGTACGCCATAAACACGATTTAAAATTAACAAATTTAAAGAGTCTTTTTATGGCATGTATTGCAAACACTGGCTCTACTTCCAGCCCGTAGTGTGTTCAGTACAGACAGACCTTGGAAATTAGTATTATCCACATTGTAGATTATCCAAATGGAAACTAATTTACAGTCTTTTTGCCTTGGCAGTAGCTGCCTGACACTGGTTACAACAGTTAAGTTTTCAGTCAACTGAAATTCATAATTTCATTTCCCAGTTTTTTCCCATTGAGTTGTTAATAGTATTTTCCCTTTCCAAATGCAGGGTTCTAGCTTTTGTTATATAACCGCAATAGAAAATAATTGTACATCTTGGTGATCATGCAGGCACAGAAGCTATGCCCTCTTGATTATTGTGGGAGGTCGATTTTGAATGATAGCCGACCTGTTATTGTAATTACACGTACTGCCTGTTTAGTAGAAATATCCAAACTGCACTCTATTTTCAAGGGTTCCATGGTGTAATGGTTAGCACTCTGGACTCTGAATCCAGCAATTCGAGTTCAACTCTCAGTGGGACCTTGCCACAGTTTAATTCCTTTTGAGTGTAATCCTTTTTCAATGAGGTATTGTATTGATAGTGATTGTTGTACGCCATAAACACGATTTAACAACAAAAAAAATTTGATAATATTCTCTCGTAGAGATAATTAAACCAATGTAATTGAGTGCATATAAAATTAACAAATTTAAAGAGTCTTTTTATGGCATGTAATGCAAACACTGGCTCTACTTCCAGCTCGTAGTGTGTTCAGTACAGACAGACCTTGAAAATTAGTATTATCCACATTGTAGATTATCCAAATGGAAACTAATTTACAGTCTTTTTGCCTTGGCAGTAGCTGCCTGACACTGGTTACAACAGTTAAGTTTTCAGTCAACTGAAATTCATAATTTCATTTCCCAGTTTTTTCCCATTGAGTTGTTAATAGTATTTTCCCTTTCCAAATGCAGGGTTCTAGCTTTTGTTATATAACCGCAATAGAAAATAATTGTACATCTTGGTGATCATGCAGGCACAGAAGCTATGCCCTCTTGATTATTGTGGGAGGTCGATTTTGAATGATAGCCGACCTGTTATTGTAATTACACGTACTGCCTGTTTAGTAGAAATATCCAAACTGCACTCTATTTTCAAGGGTTCCATGGTGTAATGGTTAGCACTCTGGACTCTGAATCCAGCAATTCGAGTTCAACTCTCGGTGGGACCTTGCCACAGTTTAATTCCTTTTGAGTGTAATCCTTTTTCAATGAGGTATTGTATTGATAGTGATTGTTGTACGCCATAAACACGATTTAACAACAAAAAAAATGTGATAATATTCTCTCGTAGAGATAATTAAACCAATGTAATTGAGGGCATATAAAATTAACAAATTTAAAGAGTCTTTTTATGGCATGTAATGCAAACACTGGCTCTACTTCCAGCTCGTAGTGTGTTCAGTACAGACAGACCTTGGAAATTAGTATTATCCACATTGTAGATTATCCAAATGGAAACTAATTTACAGTCTTTTTGCCTTGGCAGTAGCTGCCTGACACTGGTTACAACAGTTAAGTTTTCAGTCAACTGAAATTCATAATTTCATTTCCCAGTTTTTTCCCATTGAGTTGTTAATAGTATTTTCCCTTTCCAAATGCAGGGTTCTAGCTTTTGTTATATAACCGCAATAGAAAATAATTGTACATCTTGGTGATCATGCAGGCACAGAAGCTATGCCCTCTTGATTATTGTGGGAGGTCGATTTTGAATGATAGCCGACCTGTTATTGTAATTACACGTACTGCCTGTTTAGTAGAAATATCCAAACTGCACTCTATTGTTGAGGGTTCCATAGTGTAATTGTTAGCACTCTGGACTCTGAATAAAGCAATTTGAGTTCAACTCTCGGTGGGACCTTGCCACAGTTTAGTTCCTTTTGAGCGTAATCCTTTTTCAATGAGGTATTGTATTGATAGTGATTGTTGTACGCCATAAACACGATTTAAAATTAACAAATTTAAAGAGTCTTTTTATGGCATGTATTGCAAACACTGGCTCTACTTCCAGCCCGTAGTGTGTTCAGTACAGACAGACCTTGGAAATTAGTATTATCCACATTGTAGATTATCCAAATGGAAACTAATTTACAGTCTTTTTGCCTTGGCAGTAGCTGCCTGACACTGGTTACAACAGTTAAGTTTTCAGTCAACTGAAATTCATAATTTCATTTCCCAGTTTTTTCCCATTGAGTTGTTAATAGTATTTTCCCTTTCCAAATGCAGGGTTCTAGCTTTTGTTATATAACCGCAATACAAAATAATTGTACATCTTGGTGATCATGCAGGCACAGAAGCTATGCCCTCTTGATTATTGTGGGAGGTCGATTTTGAATGATAGCCGACCTGTTATTGTAATTACACGTACTGCCTGTTTAGTAGAAATATCCAAACTGCACTCTACTTTCAAGGGTTCCATGGTGTAATGGTTAGCACTCTGGACTCTGAATCCAGCAATCCGAGTTCAACTCTCGGTGGGACCTTGCCACAGTTTAATTCCTTTTGAGCGTAATCCTTTTTCAATGAGGTATTGTATTGATAGTGATTGTTGTACGCCATAAACACGATTTAACAACAAAAAAAATGTGATAACATTCTCTCGTAGAGATAATTAAACCAATGTAATTGAGGGCGTATAAAATTAACAAATTTAAAGAGTCTTTTTATGGCATGTAATGCAAACACTGGCACTACTTCCAGCTCGTAGTGTGTTCAGTACAGACAGACCTTGGAAATTAGTATTATCCACATTGTAGATTATCCAAATGGAAACTAATTTACAGTCTTTTTGCCTTGGCAGTAGCTGCCTGACACTGGTTACAACAGTTACGTTTTCAGTCAACTGAAATTCATAATTTCATTTCCCAGTTTTTTCCCATTGAGTTGTTAATAGTATTTTCCCTTTCCAAATGCAGGGTTCTAGCTTTTGTTATATAACCGCAATAGAAAATAATTGTACATCTTGGTGATCATGCAGGCACAGAAGCTATGCCCTCTTGATTATTGTGGGAGGTCGATTTTGAATGATAACCGACCTGTTATTGTAATTACACGTACTGCCTGTTTAGTAGAAATATCCAAACTGCACTCTATTGTCGAGGGTTCCATAGTGTAATGGTTAGCACTCTGTACTCTGAGTCCAGCAATTCGAGTTCAACTCTCGGTGGGACCTTGCCACAGTTTAATTCCTTTTGAGTGTAATCCTTTTTCAATGAGGTATTGTATTGATAGTGATTGTTGTACGCCATAAACACGATTTAACAACAAAAAAAATGTGATAATATTCTCTCGTAGAGATAATTAAACCAATGTAATTGAGGGCATATAATATTAACAAATTTAAAGAGTCTTTTTGTGGCATGTAATGCAAACACTGGCTCTACTTCCAGCTCGTAGTGTGTTCAGTACAGACAGACCTTGGAAATTAGTATTAATCACATTGTAGATTATCCAAATGGAAACTAATTTACAGTCTATTTGCCTTGGCAGTAGCTGCCTGACACTGGTTACAACAGTTAAGTTTTCAGTCAACTGAAATTCATAATTTCATTTCCCAGTTTTTTCCCATTGAGTTGTTAATAGTATTTTCCCTTTCCAAATGCAGGGTTCTAGCTTTTGTTATATAACCGCAATAGAAAATAATTGTACATCTTGGTGATCATGCAGGCACAGAAGCTATGCCCTCTTGATTATTGTGGGAGGTCGATTTTGAATGATAGCCGACCTGTTATTGTAATTACACGTACTGCCTGTTTAGTAGAAATATCCAAACTGCACTCTATTTTCAAGGGTTCCATGGTGTAATGGATAGCACTCTGGACTCTGAATCCAGCAATTCAAGTTCAACTCTCGGTGGGACCTTGCCACAGTTTAATTCCTTCTGAGTGTAATCCTTTTTTCAATGAGGTATTGTATGGATAGTGATTGTTGTACGCCATAAACACGATTTAACAACCAAAAAAATGTGATAATATTCTCTCGTAGAGATAATTAAACCAATGTAATTGAGGGCATATAATATTAACAAATTTAAAGAGTCTTTTTGTGGCATGTAATGCAAACACTGGCACTACTTCCAGCTCGTAGTGTGTTCAGTACAGACAGACCTTGGAAATTAGTATTATCCACATTGTAGATTATCCAAATGGAAACTAATTTACAGTCTTTTTGCCTTGTCAGTAGCTGCCTGACACTGGTTACAACAGTTACGTTTTCAGTCAACTGAAATTCATAATTTCATTTCCCAGTTTTTTCCCATTGAGTTGTTAATAGTATTTTCCCTTTCCAAATGCAGGGTTCTAGCTTTTGTTATATAACCGCAATAGAAAATAATTGTACATCTTGGTGATCATGCAGGCACAGAAGCTATGCCCTCTTGATTATTGTGGGAGGTCGATTTTGAATGATAACCGACCTGTTATTGTAATTACACGTACTGCCTGTTTAGTAGAAATATCCAATCTGCACTCTATTGTCGAGGGTTCCATAGTGTAATGGTTAGCACTCTGTACTCTGAGTCCAGCAATTCGAGTTCAACTCTCGGTGGGACCTTGCCACAGTTTAATTCCTTTTGAGTGTAATCCTTTTTCAATGAGGTATTGTATTGATAGTGATTGTTGTACGCCATAAACACGATTTAACAACAAAAAAAATGTGATAATATTCTCTCGTAGAGATAATTAAACCAATGTAATTGAGGGCATATAATATTAACAAATTTAAAGAGTCTTTTTGTGGCATGTAATGCAAACACTGGCACTACTTCCAGCTCGTAGTGTGTTCAGTACAGACAGACCTTGGAAATTAGTATTATCCACATTGTAGATTATCCAAATGGAAACTAATTTACAGTCTTTTTGCCTTGGCAGTAGCTGCCTGACACTGGTTACAACAGTTACGTTTTCAGTCAACTGAAATTCATAATTTCATTTCCCAGTTTTTTCCCATTGAGTTGTTAATAGTATTTTCCCTTTCCAAATGCAGGGTTCTAGCTTTTGTTATATAACCGCAATAGAAAATAATTGTACATCTGGGTGATCATGCAGGCACAGAAGCTATGCCCTCTTGATTATTGTGGGAGGTCGATTTTGAATGATAGCCGACCTGTTATGGTAATTACACGTACTGCCTGTTTAGTAGAAATATCCAAACTGCACTCTATTGTCAAGGGTTCCATGGTGTAATGGTTAGCACTCTGAATCCAGCAATCCGAGTTCAACTCTCGGTGGGACCTTGACACAGTTTAATTCCTTCTGAGTGTAATCCTTTTTCAATGAGGTATTGTATTGATAGTAATTGTTGTACGCCATAAACACGATTTAACAACAAAAAAAAGTGATAATATTCTCTCGTAGAGATAATTAAACCAATGTAATTGAGGGCATATGAAATTAACAAATTTAAAGAGTCTGTTTATGGTATGTAATGCAAACACTGGCTCTACTTCCAGCTCGTAGTGTGTTCAGTACAGACAGACCTTGGAAATTAGTATTATCCACATTGTAGATCATCCAAATGGAAACTAATTTACAGTCTTTTTGCCTTGGCAGTAGCTGCCTGACACTGGTTACAACAGTTAAGTTTTCAGTCAACTGAAATTCATAATTTCATTTCCCAGTTTTTTCCCATTGAGTTGTTAATAGTATTTTCCCTTTCCAAATGCAGGGTTCTAGCTTTTGTTATATAACCGCAATAGAAAATAATTGTACATCTTGGTGATCATGCAGGCACAGAAGCTATGCCCTCTTGATTATTGTGGGAGGTCGATTTTGAATGATAGCCGACCTGTTATTGTAATTACACGTACTGCCTGTTTAGTAGAAATATCCAAACTGCACTCTATTGTCAAGGGTTCCATGGTGTAATGGTTAGCACTCTGAATCCAGCAATCCCAGTTCAACTCTCGGTGGGACCTTGCCACAGTATAATTCCTTCTGAGTGTAATCCTTTTTCAATGAGGTATTGTATTGATAGTGATTGTTGTACGCCATAAACACGATTTAACAACAAAAAAAATGTGATAATATTCTCTCGTAGAGATAATTAAACCAATGTAATTGAGGGCATATAAAATTAACAAATTTAAAGAGTCTTTTTATGGCATGTAATGCAAACACTGGCTCTACTTCCAGCTCGTAGGGTGTTCAGTACAGACAGACCTTGGAAATTAGTATTATCCACATTGTAGATTATCCAAATGGAAACTCATTTACTGTCTTTTTGCCTTGGCAGTAGCTGCCTGACACTGGTTACAACAGTTAAGTTTTCAGTCAACTGAAATTCATAATTTCATTTCCCAGTTTTTTCCCATTGAGTTGTTAATAGTATTTTCCCTTTCCAAATGCAGGGTTCTAGCTTTTGTTATATAACCGCAATAGAAAATAATTGTACATCTTGGTGATCATGCAGGCACAGAAGCTATGCCCTCTTGATTATTGTGGGAGGTCGATTTTGAATGATAGCCGACGTGTTATTGTAATTACACGTACTGCCTGTTTAGTAGAAATATCCAAACTGCACTCTATCGTCAAGGGTTCCATGGTGTAATGGTTAGCACTCTGGACTCTGAATCCAGCAATCGGAGTTCAATTCGCGGTGGGACCTTGCCCCAGTATAATTCCTTCTGAGTGTAATCCTTTTTCAATGAGGTATTGTATTGATAGTGATTGTTGTACGCCATAAACACGATTTAACAACAAAAAAAATGTGATAATATTCTCTCGTAGAGATAATTAAACCAATGTAATTGAGGGCATATAAAATTAACAAATTTAAAGAGTCTTTTTATGGCATGTAATGCAAACACTGGCTCTACTTCCAGCTCGTAGGGTGTTCAGTACAGACAGAGCTTGGAAATTAGTATTATCCACATTGTAGATTATCCAAATGGAAACTCATTTACAGTCTTTTTGCCTTGGCAGTAGCTGCCTGACACTGGTTACAACAGTTAAGTTTTCAGTCAACTGAAATTCATAATTTCATTTCCCAGTTTTTTCCCATTGAGTTGTTAATAGTATTTTCCCTTTCCAAATGCAGGGTTCTAGCTTTTGTTATATAACCGCAATAGAAAATAATTGTACATCTTGGTGATCATGCAGGCACAGAAGCTATGCCCTCTTGATTATTGTGGGAGGTCGATTTTGAATGATAGCCGACCTGTTATGGTAATTACACGTACTGCCTGTTTAGTAGAAATATCCAAACTGCACTCTATTGTCAAGGGTTCCATGGTGTAATGGTTAGCACTCTGAATCCAGCGATCCAAGTTCAACTCTCGGTGGGACCTTGCCACAGTATAATTCCTTCTGAGTGTAATCCTTTTGCAATGAGGTATTGTATTGATAGTGATTCTTGTACGCCATAAACACGATTTAACAACAAAAAAAAAGTGATAATATTCTCTCGTAGAGATAATTAAACCAATGTAATTGAGGGCATATAAAATTAACAAATTTAAAGAGTCTTTTTATGCCATGTAATGCAAACACTGGCTCTACTTCCAGCTCGTAGGGTGTTCAGTACAGACAGACCTTGGAAATTAGTATTATCCACATTGTAGATTATCCAAATGGAAACTCATTTACAGTCTTTTTGCCTTGGCAGTAGCTGCCTGACACTGGTTACAACAGTTAAGTTTTCAGTCAACTGAAATTCATAATTTCATTTCCCAGTTTTTTCCCATTGAGTTGTTAATAGTATTTTCCCTTTCCAAATGCAGGGTTCTAGCTTTTGTTATATAACCGCAATAGAAAATAATTGTACATCTTGGTGATCATGCAGGCACAGAAGCTATGCCCTCTTGATTATTGTGGGAGGTCGATTTTGAATGATAGCCGACCTGTTATTGTAATTACACGTACTGCCTGTTTAGTAAAAATATCCAAACTGCACTCTATTGTCAAGGGTTCCATGGTGTAATGGTTAGCACTCTGAATCCAGCAATCCGAGTTCAACTCCCGGTGGGACCTTGACACAGTTTAATTCCTTCTGAGTGTAATACTTTTTCAATGAGGTATTGTATTGATAGTTATTGTTGTACGCCATAAACACGATTTAACAACAAAAAAAATGTGATAATATTCTCTCGTAGAGATAATTAAACCAATGTAATTGAGGGCATATAAAATTAACAAATTTAAAGAGTATTTTTATGGCATGTAATGCAAACACTGGCTCTACTTCCAGCTCGTAGTGTGTTCAGTACAGACAGACCTTGGAAATTAGTATTATCCACATTGTAGATTATCCAAATGGAAACTAATTTACAGTCTTTTTGCCTTGGCAGTAGCTGCCTGACACTGGTTACAACAGTTAAGTTTTCAGTCAACTGAAATTCATAATTTCATTTCCCAGTTTTTTCCCATTGAGTTGTTAATAGTATTTTCCCTTTCCAAATGCAGGGTTCTAGCTTTTGTTATATAACCGCAATAGAAAATAATTGTACATCTTGGTGATCATGCAGGCACAGAAGCTATGCCCTCTTGATTATTGTGGGAGGTCGATTTTGAATGATAGCCGACCTGTTATTGTAATTACACGTACTGCCTGTTTAGTAGAAATATCCAAACTGCACTCTATTGTCAAGGGTTCCATGGTGTAATGGTTAGCACTCTGGACTCTGAATCCAGCAATCCAAGTTCATCTCTCGGTGGGACCTTGCCACAGTTTAATTCCTTCTGAGTGTAATCCTTTTTCAATGAGGTATTGTATTGATAGTAATTGTTGTACGCCATAAACACGATTTAACAACAAAAAAAAGTGATAATATTCTCTCGTAGAGATAATTAAACCAATGTAATTGAGGGCATATGAAATTAACAAATTTAAAGAGTCTGTTTATGGTATGTAATGCAAACACTGGCTCTACTTCCAGCTCGTAGTGTGTTCAGTACAGACAGACCTTGGAAATTAGTATTATCCACATTGTAGATCATCCAAATGGAAACTAATTTACAGTCTTTTTGCCTTGGCAGTAGCTGCCTGACACTGGTTACAACAGTTAAGTTTTCAGTCAACTGAAATTCATAATTTCATTTCCCAGTTTTTTCCCATTGAGTTGTTAATAGTATTTTCCCTTTCCAAATGCAGGGTTCTAGCTTTTGTTATATAACCGCAATAGAAAATAATTGTACATCTTGGTGATCATGCAGGCACAGAAGCTATGCCCTCTTGATTATTGTGGGAGGTCGATTTTGAATGATAGCCGACCTGTTATTGTAATTACACGTACTGCCTGTTTAGTAGAAATATCCAAACTGCACTCTATTGTCAAGGGTTCCATGGTGTAATGGTTAGCACTCTGAATCCAGCAATCCCAGTTCAACTCTCGGTGGGACCTTGCCACAGTATAATTCCTTCTGAGTGTAATCCTTTTTCAATGAGGTATTGTATTGATAGTGATTGTTGTACGCCATAAACACGATTTAACAACAAAAAAAATGTGATAATATTCTCTCGTAGAGATAATTAAACCAATGTAATTGAGGGCATATAAAATTAACAAATTTAAAGAGTCTTTTTATGGCATGTAATGCAAACACTGGCTCTACTTCCAGCTCGTAGGGTGTTCAGTACAGACAGACCTTGGAAATTAGTATTATCCACATTGTAGATTATCCAAATGGAAACTCATTTACTGTCTTTTTGCCTTGGCAGTAGCTGCCTGACACTGGTTACAACAGTTAAGTTTTCAGTCAACTGAAATTCATAATTTCATTTCCCAGTTTTTTCCCATTGAGTTGTTAATAGTATTTTCCCTTTCCAAATGCAGGGTTCTAGCTTTTGTTATATAACCGCAATAGAAAATAATTGTACATCTTGGTGATCATGCAGGCACAGAAGCTATGCCCTCTTGATTATTGTGGGAGGTCGATTTTGAATGATAGCCGACGTGTTATTGTAATTACACGTACTGCCTGTTTAGTAGAAATATCCAAACTGCACTCTATCGTCAAGGGTTCCATGGTGTAATGGTTAGCACTCTGGACTCTGAATCCAGCAATCGGAGTTCAATTCGCGGTGGGACCTTGCCCCAGTATAATTCCTTCTGAGTGTAATCCTTTTTCAATGAGGTATTGTATTGATAGTGATTGTTGTACGCCATAAACACGATTTAACAACAAAAAAAATGTGATAATATTCTCTCGTAGAGATAATTAAACCAATGTAATTGAGGGCATATAAAATTAACAAATTTAAAGAGTCTTTTTATGGCATGTAATGCAAACACTGGCTCTACTTCCAGCTCGTAGGGTGTTCAGTACAGACAGAGCTTGGAAATTAGTATTATCCACATTGTAGATTATCCAAATGGAAACTCATTTACAGTCTTTTTGCCTTGGCAGTAGCTGCCTGACACTGGTTACAACAGTTAAGTTTTCAGTCAACTGAAATTCATAATTTCATTTCCCAGTTTTTTCCCATTGAGTTGTTAATAGTATTTTCCCTTTCCAAATGCAGGGTTCTAGCTTTTGTTATATAACCGCAATAGAAAATAATTGTACATCTTGGTGATCATGCAGGCACAGAAGCTATGCCCTCTTGATTATTGTGGGAGGTCGATTTTGAATGATAGCCGACCTGTTATGGTAATTACACGTACTGCCTGTTTAGTAGAAATATCCAAACTGCACTCTATTGTCAAGGGTTCCATGGTGTAATGGTTAGCACTCTGAATCCAGCGATCCAAGTTCAACTCTCGGTGGGACCTTGCCACAGTATAATTCCTTCTGAGTGTAATCCTTTTGCAATGAGGTATTGTATTGATAGTGATTCTTGTACGCCATAAACACGATTTAACAACAAAAAAAAAGTGATAATATTCTCTCGTAGAGATAATTAAACCAATGTAATTGAGGGCATATAAAATTAACAAATTTAAAGAGTCTTTTTATGCCATGTAATGCAAACACTGGCTCTACTTCCAGCTCGTAGGGTGTTCAGTACAGACAGACCTTGGAAATTAGTATTATCCACATTGTAGATTATCCAAATGGAAACTCATTTACAGTCTTTTTGCCTTGGCAGTAGCTGCCTGACACTGGTTACAACAGTTAAGTTTTCAGTCAACTGAAATTCATAATTTCATTTCCCAGTTTTTTCCCATTGAGTTGTTAATAGTATTTTCCCTTTCCAAATGCAGGGTTCTAGCTTTTGTTATATAACCGCAATAGAAAATAATTGTACATCTTGGTGATCATGCAGGCACAGAAGCTATGCCCTCTTGATTATTGTGGGAGGTCGATTTTGAATGATAGCCGACCTGTTATTGTAATTACACGTACTGCCTGTTTAGTAAAAATATCCAAACTGCACTCTATTGTCAAGGGTTCCATGGTGTAATGGTTAGCACTCTGAATCCAGCAATCCGAGTTCAACTCCCGGTGGGACCTTGACACAGTTTAATTCCTTCTGAGTGTAATACTTTTTCAATGAGGTATTGTATTGATAGTTATTGTTGTACGCCATAAACACGATTTAACAACAAAAAAAATGTGATAATATTCTCTCGTAGAGATAATTAAACCAATGTAATTGAGGGCATATAAAATTAACAAATTTAAAGAGTATTTTTATGGCATGTAATGCAAACACTGGCTCTACTTCCAGCTCGTAGTGTGTTCAGTACAGACAGACCTTGGAAATTAGTATTATCCACATTGTAGATTATCCAAATGGAAACTAATTTACAGTCTTTTTGCCTTGGCAGTAGCTGCCTGACACTGGTTACAACAGTTAAGTTTTCAGTCAACTGAAATTCATAATTTCATTTCCCAGTTTTTTCCCATTGAGTTGTTAATAGTATTTTCCCTTTCCAAATGCAGGGTTCTAGCTTTTGTTATATAACCGCAATAGAAAATAATTGTACATCTTGGTGATCATGCAGGCACAGAAGCTATGCCCTCTTGATTATTGTGGGAGGTCGATTTTGAATGATAGCCGACCTGTTATTGTAATTACACGTACTGCCTGTTTAGTAAAAATATCCAAACTGCACTCTATTGTCAAGGGTTCCATGGTGTAATGGTTAGCACTCTGAATCCAGCAATCCGAGTTCAACTCCCGGTGGGACCTTGACACAGTTTAATTCCTTCTGAGTGTAATACTTTTTCAATGAGGTATTGTATTGATAGTTATTGTTGTACGCCATAAACACGATTTAACAACAAAAAAAATGTGATAATATTCTCTCGTAGAGATAATTAAACCAATGTAATTGAGGGCATATAAAATTAACAAATTTAAAGAGTATTTTTATGGCATGTAATGCAAACACTGGCTCTACTTCCAGCTCGTAGTGTGTTCAGTACAGACAGACCTTGGAAATTAGTATTATCCACATTGTAGATTATCCAAATGGAAACTAATTTACAGTCTTTTTGCCTTGGCAGTAGCTGCCTGACACTGGTTACAACAGTTAAGTTTTCAGTCAACTGAAATTCATAATTTCATTTCCCAGTTTTTTCCCATTGAGTTGTTAATAGTATTTTCCCTTTCCAAATGCAGGGTTCTAGCTTTTGTTATATAACCGCAATAGAAAATAATTGTACATCTTGGTGATCATGCAGGCACAGAAGCTATGCCCTCTTGATTATTGTGGGAGGTCGATTTTGAATGATAGCCGACCTGTTATTGTAATTACACGTACTGCCTGTTTAGTAGAAATATCCAAACTGCACTCTATTGTCAAGGGTTCCATGGTGTAATGGTTAGCACTCTGGACTCTGAATCCAGCAATCCAAGTTCATCTCTCGGTGGGACCTTGCCACAGTTTAATTCCTTCTGAGTGTAATCCTTTTTCAATGAGGTATTGTATTGATAGTAATTGTTGTACGCCATAAACACGATTTAACAACAAAAAAAATGAGATAACATTCTCTCGTAGAGATAATTAATCCAATATAATTGAGGGCATATAAAATTAACAAATTTAAAGAGTCTTTTTATGGCATGTAATGCAAACACTGGCTCTACTTCCAGCTCGTAGTGTGTTCAGTACAGACAGACCTTGGAAATTAGTATTATCCACATTGTAGATCATCCAAATGGAAACTAATTTACAGTCTTTTTGCCTTGGCAGTAGCTGCCTGACACTGGTTACAACAGTTAAGTTTTCAGTCAACTGAAATTCATAATTTCATTTCCCAGTTTTTTCCCATTGAGTTGTTAATAGTATTTTCCCTTTCCAAATGCAGGGTTCTAGCTTTTGTTATATAACCGCAATAGAAAATAATTGTACATCTTGGTGATCATGCAGGCACAGAAGCTATGCCCTCTTGATTATTGTGGGAGGTCGATTTTGAATGATAGCCGACCTGTTATTGTAATTACACGTACTGCCTGTTTAGTAGAAATATCCAAACTGCACTCTATTGTCAAGGGTTGAATGATAGCCGACCTGTTATTGTAATTACACGTACTGCCTGTTTAGTAGAAATATCCAAACTGCACTCTATTGTCAAGGGTTCCATGGTGTAATGGTTAGCACTCTGGACTCTGAATCCAGCAATCCAAGTTCATCTCTCGGTGGGACCTTGCCACAGTTTAATTCCTTCTGAGTGTAATCCTTTTTCAATGAGGTATTGTATTGATAGTGATTGTTGTACGCCATAAACACGATTTAACAACAAAAAAAAGTGATAATATTCTCTCGTAGAGATAATTAAACCAATGTAATTGAGGGCATATAAAATTATCAAATTTAAAGAGTCTTTTTATGGCATGTAATGCAAACACTGGCTCTACTTCCAGCTCGTAGTGTGTTCAGTACAGACAGACCTTGGAAATTAGTATGATCCACATTGTAGATTATCCAATTGGAAACTAATTTACAGTCTTTTTGCCTTGGCAGTAGCTGCCTGACACTGGTTACAACAGTTAAGTTTTCAGTCAACTGAAATTCATAATTTCATTTCCCAGTTTTTTCCCATTGAGTTGTTAATAGTATTTTCCCTTTCCAAATGCAGGGTTCTAGCTTTTGTTATATAACCGCAATAGAAAATAATTGTACATCTTGGTGATCATGCAGGCACAGAAGCTATGCCCTCTTGATTATTGTGGGAGGTCGATTTTGAATGATAGCCGACCTGTTATTGTAATTACACGTACTGCCTGTTTAGTAGAAATATCCAAACTGCACTCTATTGTCAAGGGTTCAATGATAGCCGACCTGTTATTGTAATTACACGTACTGTCTGTTTAGTAGAAATATCCAAACTGCACTCTATTGTCAAGGGTTCCATGGTGTAATGGTTAGCACTCTGGACTCTGAATCCAGCAATCCAAGTTCATCTCTCGGTGGGACCTTGCCACAGTTTAATTCCTTCTGAGTGTAATCCTTTTTCAATGAGGTATTGTATTGATAGTGATTGTTGTACGCCATAAACACGATTTAACAACAAAAAAAAGTGATAATATTCTCTCGTAGAGATAATTAAACCAATGTAATTGAGGGCATATGAAATTAACAAATTTAAAGAGTCTTTTTATGGCATGTAATGCAAACACTGGCTCTACTTCCAGCTCGTAGTGTGTTCAGTACAGACAGACCTTGGAAATTAGTACTATCCACATTGTAGATCATCCAAATGGAAACTAATTTACAGTCTTTTTGCCTTGGCTGTAGCTGCCTGACACTGGTTACAACAGTTAAGTTTTCAGTCAACTGAAATTCATAATTTAATTTCCCATTTTTTTCCCATTGAGTTGTTAATAGTATTTTCCCTTTCCAAATGCAGGGTTCTAGCTTTTGTTATATAACCGCAATAGAAAATAATTGTACATCTTGGTGATCATGCAGGCACAGAAGCTATGCCCTCTTGATTATTGTGGGAGGTCGATTTTGAATGATAGCCGACCTGTTATGGTAATTACACGTACTGCCTGTTTAGTAGAAATATCCAAACTACACTCTATTGTCAAGGGTTCCATGGTGTAATGGTTAGCACTCTGAATCCAGCAATCTGAGTTCAACTCTCGGTGGGACCTTGACACAGTTTAATTCCTTCTGAGTGTAATACTTTTTCAATGAGGTATTGTATTGATAGTTATTGTTGTACGCCATAAACACGATTTAACAACAAAAAAAATGTGATAATATTCTCTCGTGGAGATAATTAAACCAATGTAATTGAGGGCATATAAAATTAACAAATTTAAAGAGTATTTTTATGGCATGTAATGCAAACACTGGCTCTACTTCCAGCTCGTAGTGTGTTCAGTACAGACAGACCTTGGAAATTAGTATTATCCACATTGTAGATTATCCAAATGGAAACTAATTTACAGTCTTTTTGCCTTGGCAGTAGCTGCCTGACACTGGTTACAACAGTTAAGTTTTCAGTCAACTGAAATTCATAATTTCATTTCCCAGTTTTTTCCCATTGAGTTGTTAATAGTATTTTCCCTTTCCAAATGCAGGGTTCTAGCTTTTGTTATATAACCGCAATAGAAAATAATTGTACATCTTGGTGATCATGCAGGCACAGAAGCTATGCCCTCTTGATTATTGTGGGAGGTCGATTTTGAATGATAGCCGACCTGTTATTGTAATTAAACGTACTGCCTGTTTAGTAGAAATATCCAAACTGCACTCTATTGTCAAGGGTTCCATGGTGTAATGGTTAGCACTCTGGACTCTGAATCCAGCAATCCAAGTTCATCTCTCGGTGGGACCTTGCCACAGTTTAATTCATTCTGAGTGTAATCCTTTTTTAATGAGGTATTGTATTGATAGTGATTGTTGTACGCCATAAACACGATTTAACAACAAAAAAAATGTGATAATATTCTCTCGTAGAGATAATTAAACCAATGTAATTGAGGGCATATAAAATTAACAAATTTAAAGAGTCTTTTTATGGCATGTAATGCAAACACTGTCTCTACTTCCAGCTTGTAGTGTGTTCAGTACAGACAGACCTTGGAAATTAGTATGATCCACATTGTAGATTATCCAATTGGAAACTAATTTACAGTCTTTTTGCCTTGGCAGTAGCTGCCTGACACTGGTTACAACAGTTAAGTTTTCAGTCAACTGAAATTCATAATTTCATTTCCCAGTTTTTTCCCATTGAGTTGTTAATAGTATTTTCCCTTTCCAAATGCAGGGTTCTAGCTTTTGTTATATAACCGCAATAGAAAATAATTGTACATCTTGGTGATCATGCAGGCACAGAAGCTATGCCCTCTTGATTATTGTGGGAGGTCGATTTTGAATGATAGCCGACCTGTTATGGTAATTACACGTACTGCCTGTTTAGTAGAAATATCCAAACTACACTCTATTGTCAAGGGTTCCATGGTGTAATGGTTAGCACTCTGAATCCAGCAATCTGAGTTCAACTCTCGGTGGGACCTTGACACAGTTTAATTCCTTCTGAGTGTAATACTTTTTCAATGAGGTATTGTATTGATAGTTATTGTTGTACGCCATAAACACGATTTAACAACAAAAAAAATGTGATAATATTCTCTCGTGGAGATAATTAAACCAATGTAATTGAGGGCATATAAAATTAACAAATTTAAAGAGTATTTTTATGGCATGTAATGCAAACACTGGCTCTACTTCCAGCTCGTAGTGTGTTCAGTACAGACAGACCTTGGAAATTAGTATTATCCACATTGTAGATTATCCAAATGGAAACTAATTTACAGTCTTTTTGCCTTGGCAGTAGCTGCCTGACACTGGTTACAACAGTTAAGTTTTCAGTCAACTGAAATTCATAATTTCATTTCCCAGTTTTTTCCCATTGAGTTGTTAATAGTATTTTCCCTTTCCAAATGCAGGGTTCTAGCTTTTGTTATATAACCGCAATAGAAAATAATTGTACATCTTGGTGATCATGCAGGCACAGAAGCTATGCCCTCTTGATTATTGTGGGAGGTCGATTTTGAATGATAGCCGACCTGTTATTGTAATTAAACGTACTGCCTGTTTAGTAGAAATATCCAAACTGCACTCTATTGTCAAGGGTTCCATGGTGTAATGGTTAGCACTCTGGACTCTGAATCCAGCAATCCAAGTTCATCTCTCGGTGGGACCTTGCCACAGTTTAATTCATTCTGAGTGTAATCCTTTTTTAATGAGGTATTGTATTGATAGTGATTGTTGTACGCCATAAACACGATTTAACAACAAAAAAAATGTGATAATATTCTCTCGTAGAGATAATTAAACCAATGTAATTGAGGGCATATAAAATTAACAAATTTAAAGAGTCTTTTTATGGCATGTAATGCAAACACTGTCTCTACTTCCAGCTTGTAGTGTGTTCAGTACAGACAGACCTTGGAAATTAGTATGATCCACATTGTAGATTATCCAATTGGAAACTAATTTACAGTCTTTTTGCCTTGGCAGTAGCTGCCTGACACTGGTTACAACAGTTAAGTTTTCAGTCAACTGAAATTCATAATTTCATTTCCCAGTTTTTTCCCATTGAGTTGTTAATAGTATTTTCCCTTTCCAAATGCAGGGTTCTAGCTTTTGTTATATAACCGCAATAGAAAATAATTGTACATCTTGGTGATCATGCAGGCACAGAAGCTATGCCCTCTTGATTATTGTGGGAGGTCGATTTTGAATGATAGCCGACCTGTTATTGTAATTACACGTACTGCCTGTTTAGTAGAAATATCCAAACTGCACTCTATTGTCAAGGGTTGAATGATAGCCGACCTGTTTTTGTAATTACACGTACTGTCTGTTTAGTAGAAATATCCAAACTGCACTCTATTGTCAAGGGTTCCATGGTGTAATGGTTAGCACTCTGAATCCAGCAATCCGAGTTCAACTCTCGGTGGGACCTTGACACAGTTTAATTCCTTCTGAGTGTAATCCTTTTTCAATGAGGTATTGTATTGATAGTTATTGTTGTACGCCATAAACACGATTTAACAACAAAAAAATATGATAATATTCTCTCGTAGAGATAATTAAACCAATGTAATTGAGGGCATATAAAATTAACAAATTTAAAGAGTATTTTTATGGCATGTAATGCAAACACTGGCTCTACTTCCAGCTCGTAGTGTGTTCAGTACAGACAGACCTTGGAAATTAGTATTATCCACATTGTAGATTATCCAAATGGAAACTAATTTACAGTCTTTTTGCCTTGGCAGTAGCTGCCTGACACTGGTTACAACAGTTAAGTTTTCAGTCAACTGAAATTCATAATTTCATTTCTCAGTTTTTTCCCATTGAGTTGTTAATAGTATTTTCCCTTTCCAAATGCAGGGTTCTAGCTTTTGTTATATAACCGCAATAGAAAATAATTGTACATCTTGGTGATCATGCAGGCACAGAAGCTATGCCCTCTTGATTATTTTGGAGGTCGATTTTGAATGATAGCTGACGTGTTATTGTAATTACACGTACTGCCTGTTTAGTAGAAATATCCAAACTGCACTCTATTGTCAAGGGTTCCATGGTGTAATGGTTAGCACTCTGCACTCTGAATCCAGCAGTCCGAGTTCAACTCTCGGTGGGACCTTGCCACAGTTTAATTCCTTCTGAGTGTAATCCTTTTTCAATGAGGTATTGTATTGATAGTTATTGTTGTACGCCATAAACACGATTTAACAACAAAAAAAATGTGATAATATTCTCTCGTAGAGATAATTAAACCAATGTAATTGAGGGCATATAAAATTAACAAATTTAAAGAGTCTTTTTATGGCATGTAATGCAAACACTGGCTCTACTTCCAGCTCGTAGTGTGTTCAGTACAGACAGACCTTGGAAATTAGTATTATCCACATTGTAGATTATCCAAATGGAAACTAATTTACAGTCTTTTTGCCTTGGCAGTAGCTGCCTGACACTGGTTACAACAGTTAAGTTTTCAGTCAACTGAAATTCATAATTTCATTTCCCAGTTTTTTCCCATTGAGTTGTTAATAGTATTTTCCCTTTCCAAATGCAGGGTTCTAGCTTTTGTTATATAACCGCAATAGAAAATAATTGTACATCTTGGTGATCATGCAGGCACAGAAGCTATGCCCTCTTGATTATTGTGGGAGGTCGATTTTGAATGATAGCCGACTTGTTATTGTAATTACACGTACTGCCTGTTTAGTAGAAATATCCAAACTGCACTCTATTGTCAAGGGTTCCATGGTGTAATGGTTAGCACTCTGGACTCTGAATCCAGCAATCCGAGTTCAACTCTCGGTGGGACCTTGTAATAATAGTAGTTTAATTCCTTTTGAGTGTAATCCTTTTTCAATGAGGTATTGTATTGATAGTAATTGTTGTACGCCATAAACACGATTTAACAACAAAAAAAATGTGATAATATTCTCTCGTAGAGATAATTAAAGCAATGTAATTGAGGGCATATAAAATTAACAAATTTAAAGAGTCTTTTTATGGCATGTAATGCAAACACTGGCTCTACTTCCAGCTCGTAGTGTGTTCAGTACAGACAGACCTTGGAAATTTGTATTATCCACATTGTAGATCATCCAAATGGAAACTAATTTACAGTCTTTTTGCCTTGGCTGTAGCTGCCTGACACTGGTTACAACAGTTAAGTTTTCAGTCAACTGAAATTCATAATTTCATTTCCCATTTTTTTCCCATTGAGTTGTTAATAGTATTTTCCCTTTCCAAATGCAGGGTTCTAGCTTTTGTTATATAACCGCAATAGAAAATAATTGTACATCTTGGTGATCATGCAGGCACAGAAGCTATGCCCTCTTGATTATTGTGGGAGGTCGATTTTGAATGATAGCCGACCTGTTATGGTAATTACACGTACTGCCTGTTTAGTAGAAATATCCAAACTGTACTCTATTGTCAAGGGTTCCATGGTGTAATGGTTAGCACTCTGAATCCAGCAATCCGAGTTCAACTCTCGGTGGGACCTTGCCACAGTTTAATTCCTTTTGAGTGTAATCCTTTTTCAATGAGGTATTGTATTGATAGTAATTGTTGTACGCCATAAACACGATTTAACAACAAAAAAAATGAGATAACATTCTCTCGTAGAGATAATTAATCCAATATAATTGAGGGCATATAAAATTAACAAATTTAAAGAGTCTTTTTATGGCATGTAATGCAAACACTGGCTCTACTTCCAGCTCGTAGTGTGTTCAGTACAGACAGACCTTGGAAATTAGTATTATCCACATTGTAGATCATCCAAATGGAAACTAATTTACAGTCTTTTTGCCTTGGCAGTAGCTGCCTGACACTGGTTACAACAGTTAAGTTTTCAGTCAACTGAAATTCATAATTTCATTTCCCAGTTTTTTCCCATTGAGTTGTTAATAGTATTTTCCCTTTCCAAATGCAGGGTTCTAGCTTTTGTTATATAACCGCAATAGAAAATAATTGTACATCTTGGTGATCATGCAGGCACAGAAGCTATGCCCTCTTGATTATTGTGGGAGGTCGATTTTGAATGATAGCCGACCTGTTATTGTAATTACACGTACTGCCTGTTTAGTAGAAATATCCAAACTGCACTCTATTGTCAAGGGTTGAATGATAGCCGACCTGTTATTGTAATTACACGTACTGCCTGTTTAGTAGAAATATCCAAACTGCACTCTATTGTCAAGGGTTCCATGGTGTAATGGTTAGCACTCTGGACTCTGAATCCAGCAATCCAAGTTCATCTCTCGGTGGGACCTTGCCACAGTTTAATTCCTTCTGAGTGTAATCCTTTTTCAATGAGGTATTGTATTGATAGTGATTGTTGTACGCCATAAACACGATTTAACAACAAAAAAAAGTGATAATATTCTCTCGTAGAGATAATTAAACCAATGTAATTGAGGGCATATAAAATTATCAAATTTAAAGAGTCTTTTTATGGCATGTAATGCAAACACTGGCTCTACTTCCAGCTCGTAGTGTGTTCAGTACAGACAGACCTTGGAAATTAGTATGATCCACATTGTAGATTATCCAATTGGAAACTAATTTACAGTCTTTTTGCCTTGGCAGTAGCTGCCTGACACTGGTTACAACAGTTAAGTTTTCAGTCAACTGAAATTCATAATTTCATTTCCCAGTTTTTTCCCATTGAGTTGTTAATAGTATTTTCCCTTTCCAAATGCAGGGTTCTAGCTTTTGTTATATAACCGCAATAGAAAATAATTGTACATCTTGGTGATCATGCAGGCACAGAAGCTATGCCCTCTTGATTATTGTGGGAGGTCGATTTTGAATGATAGCCGACCTGTTATTGTAATTACACGTACTGCCTGTTTAGTAGAAATATCCAAACTGCACTCTATTGTCAAGGGTTCAATGATAGCCGACCTGTTATTGTAATTACACGTACTGTCTGTTTAGTAGAAATATCCAAACTGCACTCTATTGTCAAGGGTTCCATGGTGTAATGGTTAGCACTCTGGACTCTGAATCCAGCAATCCAAGTTCATCTCTCGGTGGGACCTTGCCACAGTTTAATTCCTTCTGAGTGTAATCCTTTTTCAATGAGGTATTGTATTGATAGTGATTGTTGTACGCCATAAACACGATTTAACAACAAAAAAAAGTGATAATATTCTCTCGTAGAGATAATTAAACCAATGTAATTGAGGGCATATGAAATTAACAAATTTAAAGAGTCTTTTTATGGCATGTAATGCAAACACTGGCTCTACTTCCAGCTCGTAGTGTGTTCAGTACAGACAGACCTTGGAAATTAGTATTATCCACATTGTAGATCATCCAAATGGAAACTAATTTACAGTCTTTTTGCCTTGGCTGTAGCTGCCTGACACTGGTTACAACAGTTAAGTTTTCAGTCAACTGAAATTCATAATTTAATTTCCCATTTTTTTCCCATTGAGTTGTTAATAGTATTTTCCCTTTCCAAATGCAGGGTTCTAGCTTTTGTTATATAACCGCAATAGAAAATAATTGTACATCTTGGTGATCATGCAGGCACAGAAGCTATGCCCTCTTGATTATTGTGGGAGGTCGATTTTGAATGATAGCCGACCTGTTATGGTAATTACACGTACTGCCTGTTTAGTAGAAATATCCAAACTACACTCTATTGTCAAGGGTTCCATGGTGTAATGGTTAGCACTCTGAATCCAGCAATCTGAGTTCAACTCTCGGTGGGACCTTGACACAGTTTAATTCCTTCTGAGTGTAATACTTTTTCAATGAGGTATTGTATTGATAGTTATTGTTGTACGCCATAAACACGATTTAACAACAAAAAAAATGTGATAATATTCTCTCGTGGAGATAATTAAACCAATGTAATTGAGGGCATATAAAATTAACAAATTTAAAGAGTATTTTTATGGCATGTAATGCAAACACTGGCTCTACTTCCAGCTCGTAGTGTGTTCAGTACAGACAGACCTTGGAAATTAGTATTATCCACATTGTAGATTATCCAAATGGAAACTAATTTACAGTCTTTTTGCCTTGGCAGTAGCTGCCTGACACTGGTTACAACAGTTAAGTTTTCAGTCAACTGAAATTCATAATTTCATTTCCCAGTTTTTTCCCATTGAGTTGTTAATAGTATTTTCCCTTTCCAAATGCAGGGTTCTAGCTTTTGTTATATAACCGCAATAGAAAATAATTGTACATCTTGGTGATCATGCAGGCACAGAAGCTATGCCCTCTTGATTATTGTGGGAGGTCGATTTTGAATGATAGCCGACCTGTTATTGTAATTAAACGTACTGCCTGTTTAGTAGAAATATCCAAACTGCACTCTATTGTCAAGGGTTCCATGGTGTAATGGTTAGCACTCTGGACTCTGAATCCAGCAATCCAAGTTCATCTCTCGGTGGGACCTTGCCACAGTTTAATTCATTCTGAGTGTAATCCTTTTTTAATGAGGTATTGTATTGATAGTGATTGTTGTACGCCATAAACACGATTTAACAACAAAAAAAATGTGATAATATTCTCTCGTAGAGATAATTAAACCAATGTAATTGAGGGCATATAAAATTAACAAATTTAAAGAGTCTTTTTATGGCATGTAATGCAAACACTGTCTCTACTTCCAGCTTGTAGTGTGTTCAGTACAGACAGACCTTGGAAATTAGTATGATCCACATTGTAGATTATCCAATTGGAAACTAATTTACAGTCTTTTTGCCTTGGCAGTAGCTGCCTGACACTGGTTACAACAGTTAAGTTTTCAGTCAACTGAAATTCATAATTTCATTTCCCAGTTTTTTCCCATTGAGTTGTTAATAGTATTTTCCCTTTCCAAATGCAGGGTTCTAGCTTTTGTTATATAACCGCAATAGAAAATAATTGTACATCTTGGTGATCATGCAGGCACAGAAGCTATGCCCTCTTGATTATTGTGGGAGGTCGATTTTGAATGATAGCCGACCTGTTATGGTAATTACACGTACTGCCTGTTTAGTAGAAATATCCAAACTACACTCTATTGTCAAGGGTTCCATGGTGTAATGGTTAGCACTCTGAATCCAGCAATCTGAGTTCAACTCTCGGTGGGACCTTGACACAGTTTAATTCCTTCTGAGTGTAATACTTTTTCAATGAGGTATTGTATTGATAGTTATTGTTGTACGCCATAAACACGATTTAACAACAAAAAAAATGTGATAATATTCTCTCGTGGAGATAATTAAACCAATGTAATTGAGGGCATATAAAATTAACAAATTTAAAGAGTATTTTTATGGCATGTAATGCAAACACTGGCTCTACTTCCAGCTCGTAGTGTGTTCAGTACAGACAGACCTTGGAAATTAGTATTATCCACATTGTAGATTATCCAAATGGAAACTAATTTACAGTCTTTTTGCCTTGGCAGTAGCTGCCTGACACTGGTTACAACAGTTAAGTTTTCAGTCAACTGAAATTCATAATTTCATTTCCCAGTTTTTTCCCATTGAGTTGTTAATAGTATTTTCCCTTTCCAAATGCAGGGTTCTAGCTTTTGTTATATAACCGCAATAGAAAATAATTGTACATCTTGGTGATCATGCAGGCACAGAAGCTATGCCCTCTTGATTATTGTGGGAGGTCGATTTTGAATGATAGCCGACCTGTTATTGTAATTAAACGTACTGCCTGTTTAGTAGAAATATCCAAACTGCACTCTATTGTCAAGGGTTCCATGGTGTAATGGTTAGCACTCTGGACTCTGAATCCAGCAATCCAAGTTCATCTCTCGGTGGGACCTTGCCACAGTTTAATTCATTCTGAGTGTAATCCTTTTTTAATGAGGTATTGTATTGATAGTGATTGTTGTACGCCATAAACACGATTTAACAACAAAAAAAATGTGATAATATTCTCTCGTAGAGATAATTAAACCAATGTAATTGAGGGCATATAAAATTAACAAATTTAAAGAGTCTTTTTATGGCATGTAATGCAAACACTGTCTCTACTTCCAGCTTGTAGTGTGTTCAGTACAGACAGACCTTGGAAATTAGTATGATCCACATTGTAGATTATCCAATTGGAAACTAATTTACAGTCTTTTTGCCTTGGCAGTAGCTGCCTGACACTGGTTACAACAGTTAAGTTTTCAGTCAACTGAAATTCATAATTTCATTTCCCAGTTTTTTCCCATTGAGTTGTTAATAGTATTTTCCCTTTCCAAATGCAGGGTTCTAGCTTTTGTTATATAACCGCAATAGAAAATAATTGTACATCTTGGTGATCATGCAGGCACAGAAGCTATGCCCTCTTGATTATTGTGGGAGGTCGATTTTGAATGATAGCCGACCTGTTATTGTAATTACACGTACTGCCTGTTTAGTAGAAATATCCAAACTGCACTCTATTGTCAAGGGTTGAATGATAGCCGACCTGTTTTTGTAATTACACGTACTGTCTGTTTAGTAGAAATATCCAAACTGCACTCTATTGTCAAGGGTTCCATGGTGTAATGGTTAGCACTCTGAATCCAGCAATCCGAGTTCAACTCTCGGTGGGACCTTGACACAGTTTAATTCCTTCTGAGTGTAATCCTTTTTCAATGAGGTATTGTATTGATAGTTATTGTTGTACGCCATAAACACGATTTAACAACAAAAAAAATGTGATAATATTCTCTCGTAGAGATAATTAAACCAATGTAATTGAGGGCATATAAAATTAACAAATTTAAAGAGTATTTTTATGGCATGTAATGCAAACACTGGCTCTACTTCCAGCTCGTAGTGTGTTCAGTACAGACAGACCTTGGAAATTAGTATTATCCACATTGTAGATTATCCAAATGGAAACTAATTTACAGTCTTTTTGCCTTGGCAGTAGCTGCCTGACACTGGTTACAACAGTTAAGTTTTCAGTCAACTGAAATTCATAATTTCATTTCTCAGTTTTTTCCCATTGAGTTGTTAATAGTATTTTCCCTTTCCAAATGCAGGGTTCTAGCTTTTGTTATATAACCGCAATAGAAAATAATTGTACATCTTGGTGATCATGCAGGCACAGAAGCTATGCCCTCTTGATTATTTTGGAGGTCGATTTTGAATGATAGCTGACGTGTTATTGTAATTACACGTACTGCCTGTTTAGTAGAAATATCCAAACTGCACTCTATTGTCAAGGGTTCCATGGTGTAATGGTTAGCACTCTGAATCCAGCAGTCCGAGTTCAACTCTCGGTGGGACCTTGCCACAGTTTAATTCCTTCTGAGTGTAATCCTTTTTCAATGAGGTATTGTATTGATAGTTATTGTTGTACGCCATAAACACGATTTAACAACAAAAAAAATGTGATAATATTCTCTCGTAGAGATAATTAAACCAATGTAATTGAGGGCATATAAAATTAACAAATTTAAAGAGTCTTTTTATGGCATGTAATGCAAACACTGGCTCTACTTCCAGCTCGTAGTGTGTTCAGTACAGACAGACCTTGGAAATTAGTATTATCCACATTGTAGATTATCCAAATGGAAACTAATTTACAGTCTTTTTGCCTTGGCAGTAGCTGCCTGACACTGGTTACAACAGTTAAGTTTTCAGTCAACTGAAATTCATAATTTCATTTCCCAGTTTTTTCCCATTGAGTTGTTAATAGTATTTTCCCTTTCCAAATGCAGGGTTCTAGCTTTTGTTATATAACCGCAATAGAAAATAATTGTACATCTTGGTGATCATGCAGGCACAGAAGCTATGCCCTCTTGATTATTGTGGGAGGTCGATTTTGAATGATAGCCGACTTGTTATTGTAATTACACGTACTGCCTGTTTAGTAGAAATATCCAAACTGCACTCTATTGTCAAGGGTTCCATGGTGTAATGGTTAGCACTCTGGACTCTGAATCCAGCAATCCGAGTTCAACTCTCGGTGGGACCTTGTAATAATAGTAGTTTAATTCCTTTTGAGTGTAATCCTTTTTCAATGAGGTATTGTATTGATAGTAATTGTTGTACGCCATAAACACGATTTAACAACAAAAAAAATGTGATAATATTCTCTCGTAGAGATAATTAAAGCAATGTAATTGAGGGCATATAAAATTAACAAATTTAAAGAGTCTTTTTATGGCATGTAATGCAAACACTGGCTCTACTTCCAGCTCGTAGTGTGTTCAGTACAGACAGACCTTGGAAATTTGTATTATCCACATTGTAGATCATCCAAATGGAAACTAATTTACAGTCTTTTTGCCTTGGCTGTAGCTGCCTGACACTGGTTACAACAGTTAAGTTTTCAGTCAACTGAAATTCATAATTTCATTTCCCATTTTTTTCCCATTGAGTTGTTAATAGTATTTTCCCTTTCCAAATGCAGGGTTCTAGCTTTTGTTATATAACCGCAATAGAAAATAATTGTACATCTTGGTGATCATGCAGGCACAGAAGCTATGCCCTCTTGATTATTGTGGGAGGTCGATTTTGAATGATAGCCGACCTGTTATGGTAATTACACGTACTGCCTGTTTAGTAGAAATATCCAAACTGTACTCTATTGTCAAGGGTTCCATGGTGTAATGGTTAGCACTCTGAATCCAGCAATCCGAGTTCAACTCTCGGTGGGACCTTGCCACAGTTTAATTCCTTTTGAGTGTAATCCTTTTTCAATGAGGTATTGTATTGATAGTAATTGTTGTACGCCATAAACACGATTTAACAACAAAAAAAATGTGATAATATTCTCTCGTAGAGATAATTAAAGCAATGTAATTGAGGGCATATAAAATTAACAAATTTAAAGAGTCTTTTTATGGCATGTAATGCAAACACTGGCTCTACTTCCAGCTCGTAGTGTGTTCAGTACAGACAGACCTTGGAAATTAGTATTATCCACATTGTAGATTATCCAAATGGAAACTAATTTACAGTCTTTTTGCCTTGGCAGTAGCTGCCTGACACTGGTTACAACAGTTAAGTTTTCAGTTAACTGAAATTCATAATTTCATTTCTCAGTTTTTTCCCATTGAGTTGTTAATAGTATTTTCCCTTTCCAAATGCAGGGTTCTAGCTTTTATTATGTAACCGCAATAGAAAATAATTGTACATCTTGGTGATCATGCAGGCACAGAAGCTATGCCCTCTTGACTATTGTGGGAGGTCTATTTTAAATGATAGCCGACGTGTTATTGTAATTACACGTACTGCCTGTTTAGTAGAAATATCCAAACTGCACTCTATTGTCAAGGGTTCCATGGTGTAATGGTTAGCACTCTGGACTCTGAATCCAGCAATCCGAGTTCAGCTGTCGGTGGGACATTGCCACAATTTAATTCTGATTTCTGAGTGTAATCCTTTTTCAATGAGGTATTGTATGGATAGTGATTGTTGTACGCCATAAACACGATTTAACAACAAAAAAAAAGTGAAAATATTCTCTTGTAGAGATAATTAAACCAATGTAATTGAGGGCATATAAAATTAACAAATTTAAAGAGTCTTTTTATGGCATGTAATGCAAACACTGGCTCTACTTCCAGCTCGTAGGGTGTTCAGTACAGACAGACCTTGGAAATTAGTATGATCCACATTGTAGATTATCCAATTGGAAACTAATTTACAGTCTTTTTGCCTTGGCAGTAGCTGCCTGACACTGGTTACAACAGTTAAGTTTTCAGTCAACTGAAATTCATAATTTCATTTCCCAGTTTTTTCCCATTGAGTTGTTAATAGTATTTTCCCTTTCCAAATGCAGGGTTCTAGCTTTTGTTATATATCCGCAATAGAAAATAATTGTACATCTTGGTGATCATGCAGGCACAGAAGCTATGCCCTCTTGATTATTGTGGGAGGTCGATTTTGAATGATAGCCGACCTGTTATTGTAATTACACGTACTGCCTGTTTAGTAAAAATATCCAAACTGCACTCTATTGTCAAGGGTTCCATGGTGTAGTGGTTAGCACTCTGGACTCTGAATCCAGCAATCTGAGTTCAACTCTCGGTGGGACCTTGCCACAGTTTAATTCCTTTTGAGTGTAACCCTTTTTCAATGAGGTATTGTATTGATAGTAATTGTTGTACGCCATAAACACGATTTAACAACAAAAAAAATGTGATAATATTCTCTCGTAGAGATAATTAAAGCAATGTAATTGAGGGCATATAAAATTAACAAATTTAAAGAGTCTTTTTATGGCATGTAATGCAAACACTGGCTCTACTTCCAGCTCGTAGTGTGTTCAGTACAGACAGACCTTGGAAATTAGTATTATCCACATTGTAGATCATCCAAATGGAAACTAATTTACAGTCTTTTTGCCTTGGCAGTAGCTGCCTGACACTGGTTACAACAGTTAAGTTTTCAGTCAACTGAAATTCATAATTTCATTTCCCATTTTTTTCCCATTGAGTTGTTAATAGTATTTTCCCTTTCCAAATGCAGGGTTCTAGCTTTTGTTATATAACCGCAATAGAAAATAATTGTACATCTTGGTGATCATGCAGGCACAGAAGCTATGCCCTCTTGATTATTGTGGGAGATCGATTTTGAATGATAGCCGACCTGTTATGGTAATTACACGTACTGCCTGTTTAGTAGAAATATCCAAACTGCACTCTATTGTCAAGGGTTCCATGGTGTAATGGTTAGCACTCTGAATCCAGCAATCTGAGTTCAACTCTCGGTGGGACCTTGCCACAGTTTAATTCCTTTTGAGTGTAATCCTTTTTCAATGAGGTATTGTATTGATAGTAATTGTTGTACGCCATAAACACGATTTAACAACAAAAAAAATGTGATAATATTCTCTCGTAGAGATAATTAAAGCAATGTAATTGAGGGCATATAAAATTAACAAATGTAAAGAGTCTTTTTATGGCATGTAATGCAAACACTGGCTCTACTTCCAGCTCGTAGTGTGTTCAGTACAGACAGACCTTGGAAATTAGTATTATCCACATTGTAGATTATCCAAATGGAAACTAATTTACAGTCTTTTTGCCTTGGCTGTAGCTGCCTGACACTGGTTACAACAGTTAAGTTTTCAGTCAACTGAAATTCATAATTTCATTTCCCAGTTTTTTCCCATTGAGTTGTTAATAGTATTTTCCCTTTCCAAATGCAGGGTTCTAGCTTTTGTTATATAACCGCAATAGAAAATAATTGTACATCTTGGTAATCATGCAGGCACAGAAGCTATGCCCTCTTGATTATTGTGGGAGGTCGATTTTGAATGATAGCCAACCTGTTATTGTAATTACACGTACTGCCTGTTTAGTAGAAATATCCAAACTGCACTCTATTGTCAAGGGTTCCATGGTGTAATGGTTAGCACTCTGGACTCTGAATCCAGCAATCCGAGTTCAACTGTCAGTGGGACATTGCCACAATTTAATTCCTTCTGAGTGTAATCCTTTTTCAATGAGGTATTGTATGGATAGTGATTGTTGTACGCCATAAACACGATTTAACAACAAAAAAAAAGTGATAATATTCTCTTGTAGAGATAATTAAACCAATGTAATTGAGGGCATATAAAATTAACAAATTTAAAGAGTCTTTTTATGGCATGTAATGCAAACACTGGCTCTACTTCCAGCTCGTAGGGTGTTCAGTACAGACAGACCTTGGAAATTAGTATGATCCACATTGTAGATTATCCAATTGGAAACTAATTTACAGTCTTTTTGCCTTGGCAGTAGCTGCCTGACACTGGTTACAACAGTTAAGTTTTCAGTCAACTGAAATTCATAATTTCATTTCCCAGTTTTTTCCCATTGAGTTGTTAATAGTATTTTCCCTTTCCAAATGCAGGGTTCTAGCTTTTGTTATATAACCGCAATAGAAAATAATTGTACATCTTGGTGATCATGCAGGCACAGAAGCTATGCCCTCATGAGTATTGTGGGAGGTCGATTTTGAATGATAGCCGACCTTTTATTGTAATTACACGTACTGCCTGTTTAGTAGAAATATCCAAACTGCACTCTATCGTCAAGGGTTCCATGGTGTAATGGTTAGCACTCTGAATCCAGCAATCCGAGTTCAACTCTCGGTGGGACCTTGCCACAGCTTAATTCCTTCTGAGTGTAATCCTTTTTTTCAATGAGGTATAGTATTGATAGTTATTGTTGTACGCCATAAACACGATTTAACAACAAAAAAAATTTGATAATATTCTCTCGTAGAGATAATTAAACCAATGTAATTGAGGGCATATAAAATTAACAAATTTAAAGAGTCTTTTTATGGCATGTAATGCAAACACTGGCTCTACTTCCAGCTCGTAGTGTGTTCAGTACAGACAGACCTTGGAAATTAGTATTATCCACATTGTAGATCATCCAAATGGAAACTAATTTACAGTCTTTTTGCCTTGGCTGTAGCTGCCTGACACTGGTTACAACAGTTAAGTTTTCAGTCAACTGAAATTCATAATTTCATTTCCCATTTTTTTCCCATTGAGTTGTTAATAGTATTTTCCCTTTCCAAATGCAGGGTTCTAGCTTTTGTTATATAACCACAATAGAAAATAATTGTACATCTTGGTGATCATGCAGGCACAGAAGCTATGCCCTCTTGATTATTGTGGGAGGTCGATTTTGAATGATAGCCGACCTGTTATGGTAATTACACGTACTGCCTGTTTAGTAGAAATATCCAAACTGCACTCTATTGTCAAGGGTTCCATGGTGTAATGGTTAGCACTCTGAATCCAGCAATCTGAGTTCAACTCTCGGTGGGACCTTGACACAGTTTAATTCCTTCTGAGTGTAATCCTTTTTCAATGAGGTATTGTATGGATAGTTATTGTTGTACGCCATAAATACGATTTAACAACAAAAAAATGTGATAATATTCTCTCGTAGAGATAATTAAACCAATGTAATTGAGGGCATATAAAATTAACAAATTTAAAGAGTATTTTTATGGCATGTAATGCAAACACTGGCTCTACTTCCAGCTCGTAGGGTGTTCAGTACAGACAGACCTTGGAAATTAGTATTATCCACATTGTAGATTATCCAAATGGAAACTAATTTACAGTCTTTTTGCCTTGGCAGTAGCTGCCTGACACTGGTTACAACAGTTAAGTTTTCAGTCAACTGAAATTCATAATTTCATTTCTCAGTTTTTTCCCATTGAGTTGTTAATAGTATTTTCCCTTTCCAAATGCAGGGTTCTAGCTTTTGTTATATAACCGCAATAGAAAATAATTGTACATCTTGGTGATCATGCAGGCACAGAAGCTATGCCCTCTTGATTATTGTGGGAGGTCGATTTTGAATGATAGCCGACGTGTTATTGTAATTACACGTACTGCCTGTTTAGTAGAAATATCCAAACTGCACTTTATTGTCAATGGTTGCATGGTGTAAAGGTTAGCACTCTGGACTCTGAATCCAGCAATCCGAGTTCAACTCTCGGTGGGACCTTGCCACAGTTTAATTCCTTCTGAGTGTAATCCTTTTTCAATGAGGTATTGTATTGATAGTAATTGTTGTACGCCATAAACACGATTTAACAACAAAAAAAAGTGATAATATTCTCTCGTAGAGATAATTAAACCAATGTAATTGAGGGCATATAAAATTAACAAATTTAAAGAGTCTTTTTATGGCATGTAATGCAAACACTGGCTCTACTTCCAGCTCGTAGTGTGTTCAGTACAGACAGACCTTGGAAATTAGTATGATCCACATTGTAGATTATCCAATTGGAAACTAGATTACAGTCTTTTTGCCTTGGCAGTAGCTGCCTGACACTGGTTACAACAGTTAAGTTTTCAGTCAACTGAAATTCATAATTTCATTTCCCAGTTTTTTCCCATTGAGTTGTTAATAGTATTTTCCCTTTCCAAATGCAGGGTTCTAGCTTTTGTTATATAACCACAATAGAAAATAATTGTACATCTTGGTGATCATGCAGGCACAGAAGCTATGCCCTCTTGATTATTGTGGGAGGTCGATTTTGAATGATAGCCGACCTGTTATTGTAATTACACGTACTGCCTGTTTAGTAGAAATATCCAAACTGCACTCTATTGTCAAGGGTTCCATGGTGTAATGGTTAGCACTCTGGACTCTGAATCCAGCAATCCGAGTTCAACTGTCGGTGGGACATTGCCACAATTTACTTCCTTCTGAGTGTAATCCTTTTTCAATGAGGTATTGTATGGATAGTGATTGTTGTACGCCATAAACACGATTTAACAACAAAAAAAGTGATAATATTCTCTTGTAGAGATAATTAAACCAATGTAATTGAGGGCATATAAAATTAACAATTTTAAAGAGTCTTTTTATGGCATGTAATGCAAACACTGGCTCTACTTCCAGCTCGTAGGGTGTTCAGTACAGACAGACCTTGGAAATTAGTATGATCCACATTGTAGATTATCCAATTGGAAACTAATTTACAGTCTTTTTGCCTTGGCAGTAGCTGCCTGACACTGGTTACAACAGTTAAGTTTTCAGTCAACTGAAATTCATAATTTCATTTCCCAGTTTTTTCCCATTGAGTTGTTAATAGTATTTTCCCTTTCCAAATGCAGGGTTCTAGCTTTTGTTATATAACCGCAATAGAAAATAATTGTACATCTTGGTGATCATGCAGGCACAGAAGCTATGCCCTCTTGATTATTATGGGAGGTCGATTTTGAATGATAGCCGACCTGTTATTGTAATTACACGTACTGCCTGTTTAGTAGAAATATCCAAACTGCACTCTATTGTCAAGGGTTGAATGATAGCCGACCTGTTATTGTAATTACACGTACTGTCTGTTTAGTAGAAATATCCAAACAGCACTCTATTGTCAAGGGTTCCATGGTGTAATGGTTAGCACTCTGGACTCTGAATCCAGCAATCCAAGTTCATCTCTCGGTGGGACCTTGCCACAGTTTAATTCCTTCTGAGTGTAATCCTTTTTCAATGAGGTATTGTATTGATAGTGATTGTTGTACGCCATAAACACGATTTAACAACAAAAAAAAGTGATAATATTCTCTCGTAGAGATAATTAAACCAATGTAATTGAGGGCATATAAAATTAACAAATTTAAAGAGTCTTTTTATGGCATGTAATGCAAACACTGGCTCTACTTCCAGCTCGTAGTGTGTTCAGTACAGACAGACCTTGGAAATTAGTATGATCCACATTGTAGATTATCCAATTGGAAACTAATTTACAGTCTTTTTGCCTTGGCAGTAGCTGCCTGACACTGGTTACAACAGTTAAGTTTTCAGTCAACTGAAATTCATAATTTCATTTCCCAGTTTTTTCCCATTGAGTTGTTAATAGTATTTTCCCTTTCCAAATGCAGGGTTCTAGCTTTTGTTATATAACCGCAATAGAAAATAATTGTACATCTTGGTGATCATGCAGGCACAGAAGCTATGCCCTCTTGATTATTGTGGGAGGTCGATTTTGAATGATAGCCGACCTGTTATTGTAATTACACGTACTGCCTGTTTAGTAGAAATATCCAAACTGCACTCTATTGTCAAGGGTTGAATGATAGCCGACCTGTTTTTGTAATTACACGTACTGTCTGTTTAGTAGAAATATCCAAACTGCACTCTATTGTCAAGGGTTCCATGGTGTAATGGTTAGCACTCTGAATCCAGCAATCCGAGTTCAACTCTCGGTGGGACCTTGACACAGTTTAATTCCTTCTGAGTGTAATCCTTTTTCAATGAGGTATTGTATTGATAGTTATTGTTGTACGCCATAAACACGATTTAACAACAAAAAAAATGTGATAATATTCTCTCGTAGAGATAATTAAACCAATGTAATTGAGGGCATATAAAATTATCAAATTTAAAGAGTATTTTTATGGCATGTAATGCAAACACTGGCTCTACTTCCAGCTCGTAGGGTGTTCAGTACAGACAGACCTTGGAAATTAGTATGATCCACATTGTAGATTATCCAATTGGAAACTAATTTACAGTATTTTTGCCTTGGCAGTAGCTGCCTGACACTGGTTACAGCAGTTAAGTTTTCAGTCAACTGAAATTCATAATTTCATTTCTCAGTTTTTTCCCATTGAGTTGTTAATATTATTTTCCCTTTCCAAATGCAGGGTTCTAGCTTTTGTTATGTAACCGCAATAGAAAATAATTGTACATCTTGGTGATCATGCAGGCACAGAAGCTATGCCCTCTTGATTATTGTGGGAGGTCGATTTTGAATCGTAATTACATGTACTGCCTGTTTAATAGAAATATCCAAACTGCACTCTATTGTCAAGGGTTCCATGGTGTAATGGTTAGCACTCTGAATCCAGCAGTCCGAGTTCAACTCTCGGTGGGACCTTGCCACAGTTTAATTCCTTCTGAGTGTAATCCTTTTTCAATGAGGTATTGTATTGATAGTTATTGTTGTACGCCATAAACACGATTTAACAACAAAAAAAATGTGATAATATTCTCTCGTAGAGATAATTAAACCAATGTAATTGAGGGCATATAAAATTAACAAATTTAAAGAGTCTTTTTATGGCATGTAATGCAAACACTGGCTCTACTTCCAGCTCGTAGTGTGTTCAGTACAGACAGACCTTGGAAATTAGTATTATCCACATTGTAGATTATCCAAATGGAAACTAATTTACAGTCTTTTTGCCTTGGCAGTAGCTGCCTGACACTGGTTACAACAGTTAAAGGAACAGTGTCATCACAAATTATTTTTTTATATGTTAAAGATGTTAGTGCTTTATTAAAAACGTTTATATTCATTTGTGTGTTTGTGTTTTACTTTTTCTTATTTTTACACTTTTTCTTCCCTATGGGGGCTGCCATTTTTTGTTCCATTTCTGTGTGTGTCGATTAACGACACACACAGACATGGAATACGGCAGCCACAGTCCCATAGGGACGACGAACGGCTCCCGTCCCATTGACTGCCGTGTACGGCGTCTGTGTGGGAACTGCGCATGCGCCGCTCCCACACAGTCCTATTCGAAATTGGCGCCGTCCGGCGCCATTTTCCTGTGGACCGGAAGTCGCGGCCGGACAGTAATATTACTACTTCCGGTCACGGCTTCCGGACAAGTGCACATGGAACAGTGGCAGCAAAGGGAGCGGACGGGCCGGAGGGAGCCGCGGCGGCAGGAGCAGGTAAGAGATTTCAATGTATGTTAGTGTTTGTGTGTGTTTACTACTGTATGTAAACCTACTACACTGTGGGTTACCTCAAAAAATGGCGACACACAGTGTAGGAGGTTAAACCTTTCAAACCCCTCGTTTATCACGGCACTAGCCAGGATAAAGGAGGGGGGGATGCTGAGAGCTCACTAGAGCGAGGGCTTTTAACCCAATGTTGCAATGCTGCAATTTTGGGAACTAGCTCCATCTAGTGACCAAAAATGGGTAGTATTATAAATTAGAAAAAATTTATAATATTTCCTGACTCGCGAAAAAAATAAAAAAAATTTGAACAATGTTTAATCACCCACACACTAAATGTTTAATTTTTTAAAAAAAAACATGTTTTTCTGGCGACACATTCCCTTTAAGTTTTCAGTCAACTGAAATTCATAATTTCATTTCTCAGTTTTTTCCCATTGAGTTGTTAATAGTATTTTCCCTTTCCAAATGCAGGGTTCTAGCTTTTGTTATATAACCGCAATAGAAAATAATTGTACATCTTGGTGATCATGCAGGCACAGAAGCTATGCCCTCTTGATTATTGTGGGAGGTCGATTTTGAATGATAGCCGACGTGTTATTGTAATTACACGTACTGCCTGTTTAGTAGAAATATCCAAACTGCACTCTATTGTCAAGGGTTCCATGGTGTAATGGTTAGCACTCTGAATCCAGCAATCCGAGTTCAACTCTCGGTGGGACCTTGCCACAGTTTAATTCCTTCTGAGTGTAATCCTTTTTCAATGAGGTATTGTATTGATAGTTATTGTTGTACGCCATAAACACGATTTAACAACAAAAAAAATGTGATAATATTCTCTCGTAGAGATAATTAAACCAATGTAATTGAGGGCATATAAAATTAACAAAATTTAAAGAGTCTTTTTATGGCATGTAATGCAAACACTGGCTCTACTTCCAGCTCGTAGTGTGTTCAGTACAGACAGACCTTGGAAATTAGTATTATCCACATTGTAGATTATCCAAATGGAAACTAATTTACAGTCTTTTTGCCTTGGCAGTAGCTGCCTGACACTGGTTACAACAGTTAAGTTTTCAGTCAACTGAAATTCATAATTTCATTTCCCAGTTTTTTCCCATTGAGTTGTTAATAGTATTTTCCCTTTCCAAATGCAGGGTTCTAGCTTTTGTTATATAACCGCCATAGAAAATAATTGTACATCTTGGTGATCATGCAGGCACAGAAGCTATGCCCTCTTGATTATTGTGGGAGGTCGATTTTGAATGATAGCCGACTTGTTATTGTAATTACACGTACTGCCTGTTTAGTAGAAATATCCAAACTGCACTCTATTGTCAAGGGTTCCATGGTGTAATGGTTAGCACTCTGGACTCTGAATCCAGCAATCCGAGTTCAACTCTCGGTGGGACTTTGCCACAGTTTAATTCCTTCTGAGTGTAATCCTTTTTTCAATGAGGTATTGTATTGATAGTTATTGTTGTACGCCATAAACACGATTTAACAACAAAAAAAATGTGATAATATTCTCTCGTAGAGATAATTAAACCAATGTAATTGAGGGCATATAAAATTAACAAATTTAAAGAGTCTTTTTATGGCATGTAATGCAAACACTGGCTCTACTTCCAGCTCGTAGTGTGTTCAGTACAGACAGACCTTGGAAATTAGTATTATCCACATTGTAGATTATCCAAATGGAAACTAATTTACAGTCTTTTTGACTTGGCTGTAGCTGCCTGACACTGGTTACAACAGTTAAGTTTTCAGTCAACTGAAATTCATAATTTCATTTCTCAGTTTTTTCCCATTGAGTTGTTAATAGTATTTTCCCTTTCCAAATGCAGGGTTCTAGCTTTTGTTATGTAACCGCAATAGAAAATAATTGTACATCTTGGTGATCATGCAGGCACAGAAGCTATGCCCTCTTGATTATTGTGGGAGGTCGATTTTGAATGATAGCCGACGTGTTATTGTAATTACACGTACTGCCTGTTTAGTAGAAATATCCAAACTGCACTCTATTGTCAAGGGTTCCATGGTGTAATGGTTAGCACTCTGGACTCTGAATCCAGCAATCCGAGTTCCACTGTCGGTGGGACATTGCCACAATTTAATTCTGATTTCTGAGTGTAATCCTTTTTCAATGAGGTATTGTATGGATAGTGATTGTTGTACGCCATAAACACGATTTAACAACAAAAAAAAAGTGAAAATATTCACTTGTAGAGATAATTAAACCAATGTAATTGAGGGCATATAAAATTAACAAATTTAAAGAGTATTTTTATGGCATGTAATGCAAACACTGGCTCTACTTCCAGCTCGTAGGGTGTTCAGTACAGACAGACCTTGGAAATTAGTATGATCCACATTGTAGATTATCCAATTGGAAACTAATTTACAGTCTTTTTGCCTTGGCAGTAGCTGCCTGACACTTGTTACAACAGTTAAGTTTTCAGTCAACTGAAATTCATAATTTCATTTCCCAGTTTTTTCCCATTGAGTTGTTAATAGTATTTTCCCTTTCCAAATGCAGGGTTCTAGCTTTTGTTATATAACCGCAATAGAAAATAATTGTACATCTTGGTGATCATGCAGGCACAGAAGCTATGCCCTCTTGATTATTGTGGGAGGTCGATTTTGAATGATAGCCGACCTTTTATTGTAATTACACGTACTGTCTGTTTAGTAAAAATATCCAAACTGCACTCTATTGTCAAGGGTTCCATGGTGTAATGGTTAGCACTCTGGACTCTGAATCCAGCAATCCGAGTTCAACTCTCGGTGGGACCTTGTAATAATAGTAGTTTAATTCCTTTTGAGTGTAATCCTTTTTCAATGAGGTATTGTATTGATAGTGATTGTTGTACGCCATAAACACGATTTAACAACAAAAAAAATGTGATAATATTCTCTCGTAGAGATAATTAAACCAATGTAATTGAGGGCATATAAAATTAACAAATTTAAAGAGTCTTTTTATGGCATGTAATGCAAACACTGGCTCTACTTCCAGCTCGTAGTGTGTTCAGTACAGACAGACCTTGGAAATTTGTATTATCCACATTGTAGATCATCCAAATGGAAACTAATTTACAGTCTTTTTGCCTTGGCAGTAGCTGCCTGACACTGGTTACAACAGTTAAGTTTTCAGTCAACTGAAATTCATAATTTCATTTCCCATTTTTTTCCCATTGAGTTGTTAATAGTATTTTCCCTTTCCAAATGCAGGGTTCTAGCTTTTGTTATATAACCGCAATAGAAAATAATTGTACATCTTGGTGATCATGCAGGCACAGAAGCTATGCCCTCTTGATTATTGTGGGAGGTCGATTTTGAATGATAGCCAACCTGTTATGGTAATTACACGTACTGCCTGTTTAGTAGAAATATCCAAACTGCACTCTATTGTCAAGGGTTCCATGGTGTAATGGTTAGCACTCTGAATCCAGCAATCCGAGTTCAACTCTCGGTGGGACCTTGCCACAGTTTAATTCCTTTTGAGTGTAATCCTTTTTCAATGAGGTATTGTATTGATAGTAATTGTTGTACGCCATAAACACGATTTAACAACAAAAAAAATGTGATAATATTCTCTCGTAGAGATAATTAAAGCAATGTAATTGAGGGCATATAAAATTAACAAATTTAAAGAGTCTTTTTTATGGCATGTAATGCAAACACTGGCTCTACTTCCAGCTCGTAGTGTGTTCAGTACAGACAGACCTTGGAAATTAGTATTATCCACATTGTAGATCATCCAAATGGAAACTAATTTACAGTCTTTTTGCCTTGGCTGTAGCTGCCTGACACTGGTTACAACAGTTAAGTTTTCAGTCAACTGAAATTCATAATTTCATTTCCCATTTTTTTCCCATTGAGTTGTTAATAGTATTTTCCCTTTCCAAATGCAGGGTTCTAGCTTTTGTTATATAACCGCAATAGAAAATAATTGTACATCTTGGTGATCATGCAGGCACAGAAGCTATGCCCTCTTGATTATTGTGGGAGGTCGATTTTGAATGATAGCCGACCTGTTATGGTAATTACACGTACTGCCTGTTTAGTAGAAATATCCAAACTGCACTCTATTGTCAAGGGTTCCGTGGTGTAATGGTTAGCACTCTGAATCCAGCAATCTGAGTTCAACTCTCGGTGGGACCTTGCCACAGTTTAATTCCTTTTGAGTGTAATCCTTTTTCAATGAGGTATTGTATTGATAGTAATTGTTGTACGCCATAAACACGATTTAACAACAAAAAAAATGTGATAATATTCTCTCGTAGAGATAATTAAAGCAATGTAATTGAGGGCATATAAAATTAACAAATTTAAAGAGTCTTTTTATGGCATGTAATGCAAACACTGGCTCTACTTCCAGCTCGTAGTGTGTTCAGTACAGACAGACCTTGGAAATTAGTATTATCCACATTGTAGATTATCCAAATGGAAACTAATTTACAGTCTTTTTGCCTTGGCAGTAGCTGCCTGACACTGGTTACAACAGTTAAGTTTTCAGTCAACTGAAATTCATAATTTCATTTCTCAGTTTTTTCCCATTGAGTTGTTAATAGTATTTTCCCTTTCCAAATGCAGGGTTCTAGCTTTTATTATGTAACCGCAATAGAAAATAATTGTACATCTTGGTGATCATGCAGGCACAGAAGCTATGCCCTCTTGACTATTGTGGGAGGTCTATTTTAAATGATAGCCGACGTGTTATTGTAATTACACGTACTGCCTGTTTAGTAGAAATATCCAAACTGCACTCTATTGTCAAGGGTTCCATGGTGTAATGGTTAGCACTCTGGACTCTGAATCCAGCAATCCGAGTTCAGCTGTCGGTGGGACATTGCCACAATTTAATTCTGATTTCTGAGTGTAATCCTTTTTCAATGAGGTATTGTATTGATAGTGATTGTTGTACGCCATAAACACGATTTAACAACAAAAAAAAAGTGAAAATAATCTCTTGTAGAGATAATTAAACCAATGTAATTGAGGGCATATAAAATTAACAAATTTAAAGAGTCTTTTTATGGCATGTAATGCAAACACTGGCTCTACTTCCAGCTCGTAGGGTGTTCAGTACAGACAGACCTTGGAAATTAGTATGATCCACATTGTAGATTATCCAATTGGAAACTAATTTACAGTCTTTTTGCCTTGGCAGTAGCTGCCTGACACTGGTTACAACAGTTAAGTTTTCAGTCAACTGAAATTCATAATTTCATTTCCCAGTTTTTTCCCATTGAGTTGTTAATAGTATTTTCCCTTTCCAAATGCAGGGTTCTAGCTTTTGTTAAATAACCGCAATAGAAAATAATTGTACATCTTGGTGATCATGCAGGCACAGAAGCTATGCCCTCTTGATTATTGTGGGAGGTCGATTTTGAATGATAGCCGACCTTTTATTGTAATTACACGTACTGTCTGTTTAGTAAAAATATCCAAACTGCACTCTATTGTCAAGGGTTCCATGGTGTAATGGTTAGCACTCTGGACTCTGAATCCAGCAATCCGAGTTCAACTCTCGGTGGGACCTTGCCACAGTTTAATTCCTTTTTTGAGTGTAATCCTTTTTCAATGAGGTATTGTATTGATAGTAATTGTTGTACGCCATAAACACGATTTAACAACAAAAAAAATGTGATAATATTCTCTCGTAGAGATAATTAAAGCAATGTAATTGAGGGCATATAAAATTAACAAATTTAAAGAGTCTTTTTATGGCATGTAATGCAAACACTGGCTCTACTTCCTGCTCGTAGTGTGTTCAGTACAGACAGACCTTGGAAATTAGTATTATCCACATTGTAGATCATCCAAATGGAAACTAATTTACAGTCTTTTTGCCTTGGCTGTAGCTGCCTGACACTGGTTACAACAGTTAAGTTTTCAGTCAACTGAAATTCATAATTTCATTTCCCATTTTTTTCCCATTGAGTTGTTAATAGTATTTTCCCTTTCCAAATGCAGGGTTCTAGCTTTTGTTATATAACCGCAATAGAAAATAATTGTACATCTTGGTGATCATGCAGGCACAGAAGCTATGCCCTCTTGATTATTGTGGGAGGTCGATTTTGAATGATAGCCGACCTGTTATGGTAATTACACGTACTGCCTGTTTAGTAGAAATATCCAAAGTGCACTCTATTGTCAAGGGTTCCATGGTGTAATGGTTAGCACTCTGAATCCAGCAATCTGAGTTCAACTCTCGGTGGGACCTTGCCACAGTTTAATTCCTTTTGAGTGTAATCCTTTTTCAATGAGGTATTGTATTGATAGTAATTGTTGTACGCCATAAACACGATTTAACAACAAAAAAAATGTGATAATATTCTCTCGTAGAGATAATTAAAGCAATGTAATTGAGGGCATATAAAATTAACAAATTTAAAGAGTCTTTTTATGGCATGTAATGCAAACACTGGCTCTACTTCCAGCTCGTAGTGTGTTCAGTACAGACAGACCTTGGAAATTAGTATTATCCACATTGTAGATTATCCAAATGGAAACCAATTTACAGTCTTTTTGCCTTGGCAGTAGCTGCCTGACACTGGTTACAACAGTTAAGTTTTCAGTCAACTGAAATTCATAATTTCATTTCCCAGTTTTTTCCCATTGAGTTGTTAATAGTATTTTCCCTTTCCAAATGCAGGGTTCTAGCTTTTGTTATATAACCGCAATAGAAAATAATTGTACATCTTGGTGATCATGCAGGCACAGAAGCTATGCCCACTTGATTATTGTGGGAGGTCGATTTTGAATGATAGCCGACCTGTTATTGTAATTACACGCACTGCCTGTTTAGTAGAAATATCCAAACTGCACTCTATTGTCAAGGGTTCCATGGTGTAATGGACTCTGGACTCTGAATCCAGCAATCCGAGTTCAACTCTCGGTGGGACCTTGCCACAGTTTAATTCCTTCTGAGTGTAATCCTTTTTCAATGAGGTATTGTATTGATAGTGATTGTTGTACGCCATAAACACGATTTAACAACAAAAAAAATGTGATAATATTCTCTCGGAGAGATAATTAAACTAATGTAATTGAGGGCATATAAAATTAACAAATTTAAAGAGTCTTTTTATGGCATGTAATGCAAACACTGGCTCTACTTCCAGCTCGTAGTGTGTTCAGTACAGACAGACCTTGGAAATTAGTATTATCCACATTGTAGATTATCCAAATGGAAACTAATTTACAGTCTTTTTGCCTTGGCAGTAGCTGCCTGACACTGGTTACAACAGTTAAGTTTTCAGTCAACTGAAATTCATAATTTCATTTCCCAGTTTTTTCCCATTGAGTTGTTAATAGTATTTTCCCTTTCCAAATGCAGGGTTCTAGCTTTTGTTATATAACCGCAATAGAAAATAATTGTACATCTTGGTGATCATGCAGGCACAGAAGCTATGCCCTCTTGATTATTGTGGGAGGTCGATTTTGAATGATAGCCGACCTGTTATTGTAATTACACGTACTGCCTGTTTAGTAGAAATATCCAAACTGCACTCTATGTTCAAGGGTTCCATGGTGTAATGGTTAGCACTCTGGACGCTGAATCCAGCAATCCGAGTTCAACTCTCGGTGAGACCTTGCCACAGTTTAATTCCTTCTGAGTGTAATCCTTTTTCAATGAGGTATTGTATTGATAGTGATTGTTGTACGCCATAAACACGATTTAACAACAAAAAAAATGTGATAAAATTCTCTCGTAGAGATAATTAAACCAATGTAATTGAGGGCATATAAAATTAACAAATTTAAAGAGTCTTTTTATGGCATGTAATGCAAACACTGGTTCTACTTCCAGCTCGTAGTGTGTTCAGTACAGACAGACCTTGGAAATTAGTATTATCCCCATTGTAGATTATCCAAATGGAAACTAATTTACAGTCTTTTTGCCTTGGCAGTAGCTGCCTGACACTGGTTACAACAGTTAAGTTTTCAGTCAACTGAAATTCATAATTTCATTTCCCAGTTTTTTCCCATTGAGTTGTTAAAAGTATTTTCCCTTTCCAAATGCAGGGTTCTAGCTTTTGTTATATAACCGCAATAGAAAATAATTGTACATCTTGGTGATCATGCAGGCACAGAAGCTATGCCCTCTTGATTATTGTGGGAGGTCGATTTTGAATGATAGCCGACCTGTTATTGTAATTACACGTACTGCCTGTTTAGTAGAAATATCCAAACTGCACTCTATTTTCAAGGGTTCCATGGTGTAATGGTTAGCACTCTCAACTCTGAATCCAGCAATCCGAATTCAACTCTCGGTGGAACCTTGCCACAGTTTAATTCCTTTTGAGTGTAATCCTTTTTCAATGAGGTATTGTATTGATAGTGATTGTTGTACGCCATAAACACGATTTAACAACAAAAAAAATGTGATAATATTCTCTCGTAGAGATAATTAAACCAATGTAATTGAGGGCATATAAAATTAACAAATTTAAAGAGTCTTTTTATGGCATGTAATGCAAACACTGGCTCTACTTCCAGCTCGTAGTGTGTTCAGTACAGACAGACCTTGGAAATTAGTATTATCCACATTGTAGATTATCCAAATGGAAACTAATTTACAGTCTTTTTGCCTTGGCAGTAGCTGCCTGAAACTGGTTACAACAGTTAAGTTTTCAGACAACTGAAATTCATAATTTCATTTCCCAGTTTTTTCCCATTGAGTTGTTAATAGTATTTTCCCTTTCCAAATGCAGGGTTCTAGCTTTTGTTATATAACTGCAATAGAAAATAATTGTACATCTTGGTGATCATGCAGGCACAGAAGCTATGCCCTCTTGATTATTGTGGGAGGTCGATTTTGAATGATAGCCGACCTGTTATTGTAATTACACGTACTGCCTGTTTAGTAGAAATATCCAAATTGCACTCTATTTTCAAGGGTTCCATGGTGTAATGGTTAGCACTCTGGACTCTGAATCCAGCTATCCGAGTTCAACTCTCGGTGGGACCTTGCCACAGTTTAATTCCTTTTGAGCGTAATCCTTTTTCAATGAGGTATTGTATTGATAGTGATTGTTGTACGCCATAAACACGATTTAACAACAAAAAAAATGTGATAATATTCTCTCGTAGAGATAATTAAACCAATGTAATTGAGGGCATATAAAATTAACAAATTTAAAGAGTCTTTTTATGGCATGTAATGCAAACACTGGCTCTACTTCCAGCTCGTAGTGTGTTCAGTACAGACAGACCTTGGAAATTAGTATGATCCACATTGTAGATTATCCAAATGGAAACTAATTTACAGTCTTTTTGCCTTGGCAGTAGCTGCCTGACACTGGTTACAACAGTTAAGTTTTCAGTCAACTGAAATTCATAATTTCATTTCCCAGTTTTTTCCCATTGAGTTGTTAATAGTATTTTCCCTTTCCAAATGCAGGGTTCTAGCTTTTGTTATATAACCGCAATAGAAAATAATTGTACATCTTGGTGATCATGCAGGCACAGAAGCTATGCCTTCTTGATTATTGTGGGAGGTCGATTTTGAATGATAGCCGACCTGTTATTGTAATTACACGTACTGCCTGTTTAGTAGAAATATCCAAACTGCACTCTATTTTCAAGGGTTCCATGGTGTAATGGTTAGCACTCTGGACTCTGAGTCCAGCTATCCGAGTTCAACTCTCGGTGGGACCTTGCCACAGTTTAACTCATTCTGAGTGTAATCCTTTTTTAATGAGGTATTGTATTGATAGTGATTGTTGTACGCCATAAACACGATTTAACAACAAAAGAAATGTGATAATATTCTCTCGTAGAGATAATTAAACCAATGTAATTGAGGGCATATAAAATTAACAAATTTAAAGAGTCTTTTTATGGCATGTAATGCAAACACTGGCTCTACTTCCAGCTCGTAGTGTGTTCAGTACAGACAGACCTTGGAAATTAGTATTATCCACATTGTAGATTATCCAAATGGAAACTAATTTACAGTCTTTTTGCCTTGGCAGTAGCAGCCTGACACTGGTTACAACAGTTAAGTTTTCAGTCAACTGAAATTCATAATTTCATTTCTCAGTTTTTTCCCATTGAGTTGTTAATAGTATTTTCCCTTTCCAAATGCAGGGTTCTAGCTTTTGTTATATAACCGCAATAGAAAATAATTGTACATCTTGGTGATCATGCAGGCACAGAAGCTATGCCCTCTTGATTATTGTGGGAGGTTGATTTTGAATGATAGCCGACCTGTTATTGTAATTACACGTACTGCCTGTTTAGTAGAAATATCCAAACTGCACTCTATTGTCAAGGGTTCCATGGTGTAATGGTTAGCACTCTGAACTCTGAATCCAGCAATCCGAGATTAACTCTCGGTGGGACCTTGCCACAGTTTAATTCCTTCTGAGTGTAATCCTTTTTCAATGAGGTATTGTATTGATAGTGATTGTTGTACGCCATAAACACGATTTAACAACAAAAAAAATTTGATAATATTCTCTCGTAGAGATAATTAAAATGCAGGGTTCTAGCTTTTGTTATATAACCGCAATAGAAAATAATTGTACATCTTGGTGATCATGCAGGCACAGAAGCTATGCCCTCTTGATTATTGTGAGAGGTCGATTTTGAATGATAGCCGGCCAGTTATTGTAATTACACGTACTGCCTGTTTAGTAGAAATATCCAAACTGCACTGTATTTCAAGGGTTCCATGGTGTAATGGTTAGCACTCTGGACTCTGAATCCAGCATTCCCAGTTCAACTCTCAGTGGGACCTTGTCACAGTTTAAATCCTTCTGAGTGTAGTCCTTTTTCAATGAGGTATTGTATTGACAGTGATTGTTGTACGCCATAAACACGATTTAAGAACAAAAAAAATGTGATAATATTCTCTTGTAGACATAATTAAACCAATGTAATTGAGGGCATATAAAATTAACAAATTTAAAGAGTCTTTTTATGGCATGTAATGCAAACACTAGCTCTACTTCCAGCTCGTAGTGTGTTCAGTACAGACAGACCTTGGAAATTAGTATTATCCACATTGTAGATTATCCAAATGGAAACTAATTTACAGTCTTTTTGCCTTGGCATTAGCTGCCTGACACTGGTTACAACAGTTAAGTTTTCAGTCAACTGAAATTCATAATTTCATTTCCCAGTTTTTTCCCATTGAGTTGTTAATAGTATTTTCCCTTTCCAAATGCAGGGTTCTAGCTTTTGTTATATAACCGCAATAGAAAATAATTGTACATCTTGGTGATCATGCAGGCACAGAAGCTATGCCCACTTGATTATTGTGGGAGGTCGATTTTGAATGATAGCCGACCTGTTATTGTAATTACACGCACTGCCTGTTTAGTAGAAATATCCAAACTGCACTCTATTGTCAAGGGTTCCATGGTGTAATGGACTCTGGACTCTGAATCCAGCAATCCGAGATTAACTCTCGGTGGGACCTTGCCACAGTTTACATCCTTCTGAGTGTAATCCTTTTTCAATGAGGTATTGTATTGATAGTGATTGTTGTACGCCATAAACACGATTTAACAACAAAAAAAAATTGATAATATTCTCTCGTAGAGATAATTAAAATGCAGGGTTCTAGCTTTTGTTATATAACCGCAATAGAAAATAATTGTACATCTTGGTGATCATGCAGGCACAGAAGCTATGCCTTCTTGATTATTGTGGGAGGTCGATTTTGAATGATAGCCGACCTGTTATTGTAATTACACGTACTGCCTGTTTAGTAGAAATATCCAAACTGCACTCTATTTTCAAGGGTTCCATGGTGTAATGGTTAGCACTCTGGACTCTGAATCCAGCTATCCGAGTTCAACTCTCGGTGGGACCTTGCCACAGTTTAATTCCTTTTGAGCGTAATCCTTTTTCAATGAGGTATTGTATTGATAGTGATTGTTGTACGCCATAAATACGATTTAACAACAAACAAAATGTGATAATATTCTCTCGTAGAGATAATTTAACCAATGTAATTGAGGGCATATAAAATTAACAAATTTAAAGAGTCTTTTTATGGCATGTAATGGCACTGGCTCTACTTCCAGCTCGTAGTGTGTTCAGTACAGACAGACCTTGGAAATTAGTATTATCCACATTGTAGATTATCCAAATGGAAACCAATTTACAGTCTTTTTGCCTTGGCAGTAGCTGCCTGACACTGGTTACAACAGTTAAGTTTTCAGTCAACTGAAATTCATAATTTCATTTCCCAGTTTTTTCCCATTGAGTTGTTAATAGTATTTTCCCTTTCCAAATGCAGGGTTCTAGCTTTTGTTATATAACCACAATAGAAAATAATTGTACATCTTGGTGATCATGCAGGCACAGAAGCTATGCCCTCTTGATTATTGTGGGAGGTCGATTTTGAATGATAGCCGACCTGTTATTGTAATTACACACACTGCCTGTTTAGTAGAAATATCCAAACTGCACTCTATTGTCAAGGGTTCCATGGTGTAATGGACTCTGGACTCTGGATCCAGCAATCCGAATTCAACTCTCGGTGGGACCTTGCCACAGTTTAATTCCTTTTGAGTGTAATCCTTTTTCAATGAGGTATTGTATTGATAGTGATTGTTGTACGCCATAAACACGATTTAACAACAAAAAAAATGTGATAATATTCTCTCGTAGAGATAATTAAACCAATGTAATTGAGGGCATATAAAATTAACAAATTTAAAGAGTCTTTTTATGGCATGTAATGCAAACACTGGCTCTACTTCCAGCTCGTAGTGTGTTCAGTACAGACAGACCTTGGAAATTAGTATTATCCACATTGTAGATTATCCAAATGGAAACTAATTTACAGTCTTTTTGCCTTGGCAGTAGCTGCCTGACACTGGTTACAACAGTTAAGTTTTCAGTCAACTGAAATTCATAATTTCATTTCCCAGTTTTTTCCCATTGAGTTGTTAATAGTATTTTCCCTTTCCAAATGGAGGGTTCTAGCTTTTGTTATATAACCGCAATAGAAAATAATTGCACATCTTGGTGATCATGCAGGCACAGAAGCTATGCCCTCTTGATTATTGTGGGAGGTCGATTTTGAATGATAGCCGACCTGTTATTGTAATTACACGTACTGCCTGTTTAGTAGAAATATCCAAACTGCACTCGATTGTCAAGGGTTCCATGGTGTAATGGTTAGCACTCTGGACTCTGACTCCAGCAATCCAAGTTCAACTCTCGGTGGAATCTTGCCACAGTTTAATAACTTCTGAGTGTAATCCTTTTTCAATGAGGTATTGTATTGATAGTGATTGTTGTACGCCATAAAAACGATTTAACAACAAAAAAAATGTGATAATATTCTCTCGTAGAGATAATTAAACCAATGTAATTGAGGGCATATAAAATTAACAAATTTAAAGAGTCTTTTTATGGCATGTAATGCAAACACTGCCTCTACTTCCAGCTTGTAGTGTGTTCAGTACAGACAGACCTTGGAAATTAGTATTATCCACATTGTAGATTATCCAAATGGAAACTAATTTACAGTCTTTTTGCCTTGGCAGTAGCTGCCTGACACTGGTTACAACAGTTAAGTTTTCAGTCAACTGAAATTCATAATTTCATTTCCCAGTTTTTTCCCATTGAGTTGTTAATAGTATTTTCCCTTTCCAAATGCAGGGTTCTAGCTTTTGTTATATAACCGCAATAGAAAATAATTGTACATCTTGGTGATCATGCAGGCACAGAAGCTATGCCCTCTTGATTATTGTGGGAGGTCGATTTTGAATGATAGCCGACCTGTTATTGTAATTACACGTACTGCCTGTTTAGGAGAAATATCCAAACTGCACTCTATTGTCAAGGGTTCCATGGTGTAATGGTTAGCACTCTGGACTCTGAATCCAGCAATCCGAGTTCAACTCTCGGTGGGACCTTGCCACAGTTTAATTCCTTTTGAGTGTAATCCTTTTTCAATGAGGTATTGTATTGATAGTGATTGTTGTACGCCATAAACACGATTTAACAACAAAAAAAATGTGATAATATTCTCTCGTAGAGATAATTAAACCAATGTAATTGAGGGCATATAAAATTAACAAATTTAAAGAGTCTTTTTATGGCATGTAATGCAAACACTGGCTCTACTTCCAGCTCATAGTGTGTTCAGTACAGACAGACCTTGGAAATTAGTGTTATCCACATTGTAGATTATCCAAATGGAAACTAATTTACAGTCTTTTTGCCTTGGCAGTAGCTGCCTGACACTGGTTACAACAGTTAAGTTTTCAGTCAACTGAAATTCATAATTTCATTTTCCATTTTTTTCCCATTGAGTTGTTAATAGTATTTTCCCTTTCCAAATGCAGGGTTCTAGCTTTTGTTATATAACCGCAATAGAAAATAATTGTACATCTTGGTGATCATGCAGGCACAGAAGCTATGCCCTCTTGATTATTGTGGGAGGTCGATTTTGAATGATAGCCGACCTGTTATTGTAATTACACGTACTGCCTGTTTAGTAGAAATATCCAAACTCCACTCTACTTTCAAGGGTTCCATGGTGTAATGGTTAGCACTCTGGACTCTGAATCCAGCAATCCGAGTTCAACTCTCGGTGGGACCTTGCCACAGTTTAATTCCTTTTGAGCGTAATCCTTTTTCAATGAGGTATTGTATTGATAGTGATTGTTATACGCCATAATCACGATTTAACAACAAAAAGAATGTGATAATATTCTCTCGTAGAGATAATTAAACCAATGTAATTGAGGGCATATAAAATTAAAAAATGTAAAGTCTTTTTATGGCATGTAATGCAAACACTGGCTCTACTTCCAGCTCGTAGTGTGTTCAGTACAGACAGACCTTGGAAATTAGTATTATCCACATTGTAGATTATCCAAATGGAAACTAATTTACAGTCTTTTTGCCTTGGCAGTAGCTGCCTGACACTGGTTACAACAGTTAAGTTTTCAGTCAACTGAAATTCTTAATTTCATTTCCCAGTTTTTTACCATTGAGTTGTTAATAGTATTTTCCCTTTCCAAATGCAGGGTTTTAGCTTTTGTTATATAACCGCAATAGAAAATAATTGTACATCTTGGTGATCATGCAGGCACAGAAGCTCTGCCCTCTTGATTATTGTGGGAGGTCGATTTTGAATGATAGCCGATCTGTTATTGTAATTACACGTACTGCCTGTTTAGTAGAAATATCCAAACTGCACTCTATTTTCAAGGGTTCCATGGTGTAATGGTTAGCACTCTGGACTCTGAATCCAGCAATCCAAGTTCAACTCTCGGTGGGACCTTGCCACAGTTTAATTCCTTTTGAGCGTAATCCTTTTTCAATGAGGTATTGTATTGATAGTGATTGTTGTACGCCATAAACACGATTTAACAACAAAAAAAATGTGATAATATTCTCTCGTAGAGATAATTAAACCAATGTAATTGAGGGCATATAAAATTAACAAATTTAAAGAGTCTTTTTATGGCATGTAATGCAAACACTGGCTCTACTTCCAGCTCATAGTGTGTTCAGTACAGACAGACCTTGGAAATTAGTGTTATCCACATTGTAGATTATCCAAATGGAAACTAATTTACAGTCTTTTTGCCTTGGCAGTAGCTGCCTGACACTGGTTACAACAGTTAAGTTTTCAGTCAACTGAAATTCATAATTTCATTTTCCATTTTTTTCCCATTGAGTTGTTAATAGTATTTTCCCTTTCCAAATGCAGGGTTCTAGCTTTTGTTATATAACCGCAATAGAAAATAATTGTACATCTTGGTGATCATGCAGGCACAGAAGCTATGCCCTCTTGATTATTGTGGGAGGTCGATTTTGAATGATAGCCGATCTGTTATTGTAATTACACGTACTGCCTGTTTAGTAGAAATATCCAAACTGCACTCTATTTTCAAGCGTTCCATGGTGTAATGGTTAGCACTCTGGACTCTGAATCCAGCAATCCGAGTTCAACTCTCGGTGGGACCTTGCCACAGTTTAATTCCTTTTGAGCGTAATCCTTTTTCAATGAGGTATTGTATTGATAGTGATTGTTGTACGCCATAAACACGATTTAACAACAAAAAAAATGTGATAATATTCTCTCGTAGAGATAATTAAACCAATGTAATCGAGGGCATATAAAATTAACAAATTTAAAGAGTCTTTTTATGGCATGTAATGCAAACACTGGCTCTACTTCCAGCTCATAGTGTGTTCAGTACAGACAGACCTTGGAAATTAGTGTTATCCACATTGTAGATTATCCAAATGGAAACTAATTTACAGTCTTTTTGCCTTGGCAGTAGCTGCCTGACACTGGTTACAACAGTTAAGTTTTCAGTCAACTGAAATTCATAATTTCATTTTCCATTTTTTTCCCATTGAGTTGTTAATAGTATTTTCCCTTTCCAAATGCAGGGTTCTAGCTTTTGTTATATAACCGCAATAGAAAATAATTGTACATCTTGGTGATCATGCAGGCACAGAAGCTATGCCCTCTTGATTATTGTGGGAGGTCGATTTTGAATGATAGCCGATCTGTTATTGTAATTACACGTACTGCCTGTTTAGTAGAAATATCCAAACTGCACTCTATTTTCAAGCGTTCCATGGTGTAATGGTTAGCACTCTGGACTCTGAATCCAGCAATCCGAGTTCAACTCTCGGTGGGACCTTGCCACAGTTTAATTCCTTTTGAGCGTAATCCTTTTTCAATGAGGTATTGTATTGATAGTGATTGTTGTACGCCATAAACACGATTTAACAACAAAAAAAATGTGATAATATTCTCTCGTAGAGATAATTAAACCAATGTAATCGAGGGCATATAAAATTAACAAATTTAAAGAGTCTTTTTATGGCATGTAATGCAAACACTGGCTCTACTTCCAGCTCGTAGTGTGTTCAGTACAGACAGACCTTGGAAATTAGTATTATCCACATTTTTTATAATATTCTCTCGTAGAGATAATTAAACGAATGGAATTGAGGGCATATAAAATCAACAAATTTAAAGGGTCTTTTTATGGCATGTAATGCAAACACTGGCTCTACTTGCAGCTCGTAGGGTGTTCAGTACAGACAAACCTTGGAAATTAGTATGATCCACATTGTAGATTATCCAAATGGAAACTAATTTACAGTCTTTTTGCCTTGGCAGTAGCTGCCTGACACTGGTTACTACCCTTAACTTTTCAGTCAACTGAAATTCATAAATTTATTTCCCAGTTTTTTCCCATTGAGTTGGTAATAGTATTTTCCCTTTCTAAATGCAGGGTTCTAGCTTTTGTTATATAACCGCAATAGAAAATAATTGTACATCTTGGTGATCATGCAGTCACAGAAGCTATGCCCTCTTGATTATTGTGGGAGGTCGACTTTGATTGATAGCCGACCCTTTATTGTAATTACACGTACTGCCTGTTTAGTAGAAATATCCAAACCTCCCTCTATTGTCAAGGGTTCCATGGTGTAATGGTAGCACTCTGGACTTTTTTATATCCAGCAATCCGAGTTCAACTCTCGGTGGGACCTTGCCACAGTTTACTTCCTTCTGAGTGTAGTACCTTTTCAATGAGTATTGTATTGATAGTGCTTGTTGTACGCCATAAACACGATTTAGCAACACAAATGTTTTTTATAATATTCTCTCGTAGAGATAATTAAACAAATAGAATTGAGGGCATATAAAATCAACAAATTGAAAGGGTCTTTTTATGGCATGTAATGCAAACACTGGCTCTACTTGCAGCTCATAGGGTGTTCAGTACAGACAGACCTTGGAAATTAGTATGATCCACATTGTAGATTATCCAAATTGAAACTAATTTACAGTCTTTTTGCCTTGGCAGTAGCTGCCTGACACTGGTTACTACCCTTAACTTTTCAGTCAACTGAAATTCATAAATTTATTTCCCAGTTTTTTCCCATAGAGTTGGTAATAGTATTTTCCCTTTCTAAATGCAGGGTTCTAGCTTTTGTTATATAACCGCAATATTGATTATTGTGGGAGGTCGACTTTGATTGATAGCCGACCCTTTATTGTAATTACACGTACTGCCTGCTTAGTAGAAATATCCAAACCTCCCTCTATTGTCAAGGGTTCCATGGTGTAACAAATTGAAAGGGTCTTTTTATGGCATGTAATGCAAACACTGGCTCTACTTGCAGCTCGTAGGGTGTTCAGTACAAACAGACATTGGAAATTAGTATGATCCACATTGTAGATTATCCAAATGGAAACTAATTTAATAGAAAATAATTGTACATCTTGGTGATCATGCAGTCACAGAAGCTATGCCCTCTTGATTATTGTGGGAGGTCGACTTTGATTGATAGCCGACCCTTTATTGTAATTACACGTACTGCCTCTTTAGTAGAAATATCCAAACCTCCCTCTATTGTCAAGGGTTCCATGGTGTAATGGTAGCACTCTGGACTTTGAATCCAGCAATCTGAGTTCAACTCTTGGTGGGACCTTGCCACAGTTTACTTCCTTCTGAGTGTAGTACCTATTCAATGAGGTATTGTATTGATAGTGCTTGTTGTACGCCATAAACACGATTTAGCAACACAAATGTTTTTTATAATATTCTCTCGTAGAGATAATTAAACAAATAGAATTGAGGGCATATAAAATCAACAAATTGAAAGGGTCTTTTTATGGCATGTAATGCAAACACTGGCTCTACTTGCAGCTCGTAGGGTGTTCAGTACAGACAGACCTTGGAAATTAGTATGATCCACATTGTAGATTATCCAAATGGAAACTAATTTACAGTCTTTCTGCCTTGGCAGTAGCTGCCTGACACTGGTTACTACCGTTAACTTTTCAGTCAACTGAAATTCATAAATTTATTTCCCAGTTTTTTCCCATTGAGTTGGTAATAGTATTTTCCCTTTCTAAATGCAGGGTTCTAGCTTTTGTTATATAACCGCAATAGAAAATAATTGTACATCTTGTTGATCATGCAGGCACAGAAGCTATGCCCTCTTGATTATTGTGGGAGGTCGACTTTGATTGATAGCCGACCCTTTATTGTAATTACACGTACTGCCTGTTTAGTAGAAATATCCAAACCTCACTCTACTGTCAAGGGTTCCATGGTGTAATGGTTAGCACTCTGGACTTTGAATCCAGCAATCCGAGTTCATCTCTCGGTGGGACCTTGCCACAGTTTACTTCCTTCTGAGTGTAGTACCTTTTTCAATGAGGTATTGTATTGATAGTGATTGTTGTACGCCATAAACACGATTTAGCAACACAAATGTTTTTTATAATATTCTCTCGTAGAGATAATTAAACGAATGGAATTGAGGGCATATAAAATCAACAAATTTAAAGGGTCTTTTTATGGCATGTAATGCAAACACTGGCTCCACTTCCAGCTCGTAGGGTGTTCTGTACAGACAGACCTTGGAAATTAGTATGATCCACATTGTAGATTATCCAAATGGAAACTAATTTACAGTCTTTCTGCCTTGGCAGTAGCTGCCTGACACTGGTTACTACCGTTAACTTTTCAGTCAACTGAAATTCATAAATTTATTTCCCAGTTTTTTCCCATTGAGTTGGTAATAGTATTTTCCCTTTCTAAATGCAGGGTTCTAGCTTTTGTTATATAACCGCAATAGAAAATAATTGTACATCTTGTTGATCATGCAGGCACAGAAGCTATGCCCTCTTGATTATTGTGGGAGGTCGACTTTGATTGATAGCCGACCCTTTATTGTAATTACACGTACTGCCTGTTTAGTAGAAATATCCAAACCTCACTCTATTGTCAAGGGTTCCATGGTGTAATGGTTAGCACTCTGGACTTTGAATCCAGCAATCCGAGTTCAACTCTCGGTGGGACCTTGCCACAGTTTACTTCCAGTTTACCTATTCAATGAGTATTGTATTGATAGTGCTTGTTGTACGCCATAAACACGATTTAGCAACACAAATGTTTTTTATAATATTCTCTCGTAGAGATAATTAAACGAATGGAATTGAGGGCATATAAAATCAACAAATTTAAAGGGTCTTTTTATGGCATGTAATGCAAACACTGGCTCTACTTGCAGCTCGTAGGGTGTTCAGTACAGACAGACCTTGGAAATTAGTATGATCCACATTGTAGATTATCCAAATGGAAACTAATTTACAGTCTTTTTGCCTTGGCAGTAGCTGCCTGACACTGGTTACTACCCTTAACTTTTCAGTCAACTGAAATTCATAAATTTATTTCCCAGTTTTTTCCCATTGAGTTGGTAATAGTATTTTCCCTTTCTAAATGCAGGGTTCTAGCTTTTGTTATATAACCGCAATAGAAAATAATTGTACATCTTGGTGATCATGCAGGCACAGAAGCTATGCCCTCTTGATTATTGTGGGAGGTCGACTTTGATTGATAGCCGACCCTTTATTGTAATTACACACACTGCCTGTTTAGTAGAAATATCCAAACCTCACTCTATTGTCAAGGGTTCCATGGTGTAATGGTTAGCACTCTGGACTTTGAATCCAGCAATCCGAGTTCAACTCTCGGTGGGACCTTGCCACAGTTTACTTCCTTCTGAGTGTAGTACCTATTCAATGAGTATTGTATTGATAGTGCTTGTTGTACGCCATAAACACGATTTAGCAACACATATGTTTTTTATAATATTCTCTCGTAGAGATAATTAAACGAATGGAATTGAGGGCATATAAAATCAACAAATTTAAAGGGTCTTTTTATGGCATGTAATGCAAACACTGGCTCCACTTCCAGCTCGTAGGGTGTTCAGTACAGACAGACCTTGGAAATTAGTATGATCCACATTGTAGATTATCCAAATGGAAACTAATTTACAGTCTTTCTGCCTTGGCAGTAGCTGCCTGACACTGGTTACTACCGTTAACTTTTCAGTCAACTGAAATTCATAAATTTATTTCCCAGTTTTTTCCCATTGAGTTGGTAATAGTATTTTCCCTTTCTAAATGCAGGGTTCTAGCTTTTGTTATATAACCGCAATAGAAAATAATTGTACATCTTGTTGATCATGCAGGCACAGAAGCTATGCCCTCTTGATTATTGTGGGAGGTCGACTTTGATTGATAGCCGACCCTTTATTGTAATTACACGTACTGCCTGTTTAGTAGAAATATCCAAACCTCACTCTACTGTCAAGGGTTCCATGGTGTAATGGTTAGCACTCTGGACTTTGAATCCAGCAATCCGAGTTCAACTCTCGGTGGGACCTTGCCACAGTTTACTTCCAGTTTACCTATTCAATGAGTATTGTATTGATAGTGCTTCTTGTACGCCATAAACACGATTTAGCAACACAAATGTTTTTTATAATATTCTCTCGTAGAGATAATTAAACGAATGGAATTGAGGGCATATAAAATCAACAAATTTAAAGGGTCTTTTTATGGCATGTAATGCAAACACTGGCTCTACTTGCAGCTCGTAGGGTGTTCAGTACAGACAGACCTTGGAAATTAGTATGATCCACATTGTAGATTATCCAAATGGAAACTAATTTACAGTCTTTTTGCCTTGGCAGTAGCTGCCTGACACTGGTTACTACCCTTAACTTTTCAGTCAACTGAAATTCATAAATTTATTTCCCAGTTTTTTCCCATTGAGTTGGTAATAGTATTTTCCCTTTCTAAATGCAGGGTTCTAGCTTTTGTTATATAACCGCAATAGAAAATAATTGTACATCTTGGTGATCATGCAGGCACAGAAGCTATGCCCTCTTGATTATTGTGGGAGGTCGACTTTGATTGATAGCCGACCCTTTATTGTAATTACACGTACTGCCTGTTTAGTAGAAATATCCAAACCTCACTCTATTGTCAAGGGTTCCATGGTGTAATGGTTAGCACTCTGGACTTTGAATCCAGCAATCCGAGTTCAACTCTCGGTGGGACCTTGCCACAGTTTACTTCCTTCTGAGTGTAGTACCTATTCAATGAGTATTGTATTGATAGTGCTTGTTGTACGCCATAAACACAATTTAGCAACACATATGTTTTTTATAATATTCTCTCGTAGAGATAATTAAACGAATGGAATTGAGGGCATATAAAATCAACAAATTTAAAGGGTCTTTTTATGGCATGTAATGCAAACACTGGCTCCACTTCCAGCTCGTAGGGTGTTCAGTACAGACAGACCTTGGAAATTAGTATGATCCACATTGTAGATTATCCAAATGGAAACTAATTTACAGTCTTTCTGCCTTGGCAGTAGCTGCCTGACACTGGTTACTACCGTTAACTTTTCAGTCAACTGAAATTCATAAATTTATTTCCCAGTTTTTTCCCATTGAGTTGGTAATAGTATTTTCCCTTTCTAAATGCAGGGTTCTAGCTTTTGTTATATAACCGCAATAGAAAATAATTGTACATCTTGTTGATCATGCAGGCACAGAAGCTATGCCCTCTTGATTATTGTGGGAGGTCGACTTTGATTGATAGCCGACCCTTTATTGTAATTACACGTACTGCCTGTTTAGTAGAAATATCCAAACCTCACTCTATTGTCAAGGGTTCCATGGTGTAATGGTTAGCACTCTGGACTTTGAATCCAGCAATCCGAGTTCAACTCTCGGTGGGACCTTGCCACAGTTTACTTCCAGTTTACCTATTCAATGAGTATTGTATTGATAGTGCTTGTTGTACGCCATAAACACGATTTAGCAACACAAATGTTTTTTATAATATTCTCTCGTAGAGATAATTAAACGAATGGAATTGAGGGCATATAAAATCAACAAATTTAAAGGGTCTTTTTATGGCATGTAATGCAAACACTGGCTCTACTTGCAGCTCGTAGGGTGTTCAGTACAGACAGACCTTGGAAATTAGTATGATCCACATTGTAGATTATCCAAATGGAAACTAATTTACAGTCTTTTTGCCTTGGCAGTAGCTGCCTGACACTGGTTACTACCCTTAACTTTTCAGTCAACTGAAATTCATAAATTTATTTCCCAGTTTTTTCCCATTGAGTTGGTAATAGTATTTTCCCTTTCTAAATGCAGGGTTCTAGCTTTTGTTATATAACCGCAATAGAAAATAATTGTACATCTTGGTGATCATGCAGGCACAGAAGCTATGCCCTCTTGATTATTGTGGGAGGTCGACTTTGATTGATAGCCGACCCTTTATTGTAATTACACGTACTGCCTGTTTAGTAGAAATATCCAAACCTCACTCTATTGTCAAGGGTTCCATGGTGTAATGGTTAGCACTCTGGACTTTGAATCCAGCAATCCGAGTTCAACTCTCGGTGGGACCTTGCCACAGTTTACTTCCTTCTGAGTGTAGTACCTATTCAATGAGTATTGTATTGATAGTGCTTGTTGTACGCCATAAACACAATTTAGCAACACATATGTTTTTTATAATATTCTCTCGTAGAGATAATTAAACGAATGGAATTGAGGGCATATAAAATCAACAAATTTAAAGGGTCTTTTTATGGCATGTAATGCAAACACTGGCTCCACTTCCAGCTCGTAGGGTGTTCAGTACAGACAGACCTTGGAAATTAGTATGATCCACATTGTAGATTATCCAAATGGAAACTAATTTACAGTCTTTCTGCCTTGGCAGTAGCTGCCTGACACTGGTTACTACCGTTAACTTTTCAGTCAACTGAAATTCATAAATTTATTTCCCAGTTTTTTCCCATTGAGTTGGTAATAGTATTTTCCCTTTCTAAATGCAGGGTTCTAGCTTTTGTTATATAACCGCAATAGAAAATAATTGTACATCTTGTTGATCATGCAGGCACAGAAGCTATGCCCTCTTGATTATTGTGGGAGGTCGACTTTGATTGATAGCCGACCCTTTATTGTAATTACACGTACTGCCTGTTTAGTAGAAATATCCAAACCTCACTCTATTGTCAAGGGTTCCATGGTGTAATGGTTAGCGCTCTGGACTTTGAATCCAGCAATCCGAGTTCAACTCTCGGTGGGACCTTGCCACAGTTTACTTCCAGTTTACCTATTCAATGAGTATTGTATTGATAGTGCTTGTTGTACGCCATAAACACGATTTAGCAACACAAATGTTTTTTATAATATTCTCTCGTAGAGATAATTAAACGAATGGAATTGAGGGCATATAAAATCAACAAATTTAAAGGGTCTTTTTATGGCATGTAATGCAAACACTGGCTCTACTTGCAGCTCGTAGGGTGTTCAGTACAGACAGACCTTGGAAATTAGTATGATCCACATTGTAGATTATCCAAATGGAAACTAATTTACAGTCTTTTTGCCTTGGCAGTAGCTGCCTGACACTGGTTACTACCCTTAACTTTTCAGTCAACTGAAATTCATAAATTTATTTCCCAGTTTTTTCCCATTGAGTTGGTAATAGTATTTTCCCTTTCTAAATGCAGGGTTCTAGCTTTTGTTATATAACCGCAATAGAAAATAATTGTACATCTTGGTGATCATGCAGGCACAGAAGCTATGCCCTCTTGATTATTGTGGGAGGTCGACTTTGATTGATAGCCGACCCTTTATTGTAATTACACGTACTGCCTGTTTAGTAGAAATATCCAAACCTCACTCTATTGTCAATGGTTGCATGGTGTAAAGGTTAGCACTCTGGACTCTGAATCCAGCAATCCGAGTTCAACTCTCGGTGGGACCTTGCCACAGTTTACTTCCTTCTGAGTGTAGTACCTATTCAATGAGTATTGTATTGATAGTGCTTGTTGTACGCCATAAACACAATTTAGCAACACATATGTTTTTTATAATATTCTCTCGTAGAGATAATTAAACGAATGGAATTGAGGGCATATAAAATCAACAAATTTAAAGGGTCTTTTTATGGCATGTAATGCAAACACTGGCTCCACTTCCAGCTCGTAGGGTGTTCAGTACAGACAGACCTTGGAAATTAGTATGATCCACATTGTAGATTATCCAAATGGAAACTAATTTACAGTCTTTCTGCCTTGGCAGTAGCTGCCTGACACTGGTTACTACCGTTAACTTTTCAGTCAACTGAAATTCATAAATTTATTTCCCAGTTTTTTCCCATTGAGTTGGTAATAGTATTTTCCCTTTCTAAATGCAGGGTTCTAGCTTTTGTTATATAACCGCAATAGAAAATAATTGTACATCTTGTTGATCATGCAGGCACAGAAGCTATGCCCTCTTGATTATTGTGGGAGGTCGACTTTGATTGATAGCCGACCCTTTATTGTAATTACACGTACTGCCTGTTTAGTAGAAATATCCAAACCTCACTCTATTGTCAAGGGTTCCATGGTGTAATGGTTAGCACTCTGGACTTTGAATCCAGCAATCCGAGTTCAACTCTCGGTGGGACCTTGCCACAGTTTACTTCCAGTTTACCTATTCAATGAGTATTGTATTGATAGTGCTTGTTGTACGCCATAAACACGATTTAGCAACACAAATGTTTTTTATAATATTCTCTCGTAGAGATAATTAAACGAATGGAATTGAGGGCATATAAAATCAACAAATTTAAAGGGTCTTTTTATGGCATGTAATGCAAACACTGGCTCTACTTGCAGCTCGTAGGGTGTTCAGTACAGACAGACCTTGGAAATTAGTATGATCCACATTGTAGATTATCCAAATGGAAACTAATTTACAGTCTTTTTGCCTTGGCAGTAGCTGCCTGACACTGGTTACTACCCTTAACTTTTCAGTCAACTGAAATTCATAAATTTATTTCCCAGTTTTTTCCCATTGAGTTGGTAATAGTATTTTCCCTTTCTAAATGCAGGGTTCTAGCTTTTGTTATATAACCGCAATAGAAAATAATTGTACATCTTGGTGATCATGCAGGCACAGAAGCTATGCCCTCTTGATTATTGTGGGAGGTCGACTTTGATTGATAGCCGACCCTTTATTGTAATTACACACACTGCCTGTTTAGTAGAAATATCCAAACCTCACTCTATTGTCAAGGGTTCCATGGTGTAATGGTTAGCACTCTGGACTCTGAATCCAGCAATCTGGGTTCAACTCTCGGTGGGACCTTGCCACAGTTTACTTCCTTCTGAGTGTAGTACCTATTCAATGAGTATTGTATTGATAGTGCTTGTTGTACGCCATAAACACGATTTAGCAACACATATGTTTTATCTCTCTATCTCTCGTAGAGATAATTAAACGAATGGAATTGAGGGCATATAAAATCAACAAATTTAAAGGGTCTTTTTATGGCATGTAATGCAAACACTGGCTCCACTTCCAGCTCGTAGGGTGTTCAGTACAGACAGACCTTGGAAATTAGTATGATCCACATTGTAGATTATCCAAATGGAAACTAATTTACAGTCTTTCTGCCTTGGCAGTAGCTGCCTGACACTGGTTACTACCGTTAACTTTTCAGTCAACTGAAATTCATAAATTTATTTCCCAGTTTTTTCCCATTGAGTTGGTAATAGTATTTTCCCTTTCTAAATGCAGGGTTCTAGCTTTTGTTATATAACCGCAATAGAAAATAATTGTACATCTTGTTGATCATGCAGGCACAGAAGCTATGCCCTCTTGATTATTGTGGGAGGTCGACTTTGATTGATAGCCGACCCTTTATTGTAATTACACGTACTGCCTGTTTAGTAGAAATATCCAAACCTCACTCTATTGTCAAGGGTTCCATGGTGTAATGGTTAGCACTCTGGACTTTGAATCCAGCAATCCGAGTTCAATTCTCGGTGGGACCTTGCCACAGTTTACTTCCTTCTGAGTGTAGTACCTATTCAATGAGTATTGTATTGATAGTGCTTGTTGTACGCCATAAACACGATTTAGCAACACAAATGTTTTTTATAATATTCTCTCGTAGAGATAATTAAACGAATGGAATTGAGGGCATATAAAATCAACAAATTTAAAGGGTCTTTTTATGGCATGTAATGCAAACACTGGCTCTACTTGCAGCTCGTAGGGTGTTCAGTACAGACAGACTTTGGAAATTAGTATGATCCACATTGTAGATTATCCAAATGGAAACTAATTTACAGTCTTTTTGCCTTGGCAGTAGCTGCCTGACACTGGTTACTACCCTTAACTTTTCAGTCAACTGAAATTCATAAATTTATTTCCCAGTTTTTTCCCATTGAGTTGGTAATAGTATTTTCCCTTTCTAAATGCAGGGTTCTAGCTTTTGTTATATAACCGCAATAGAAAATAATTGTACATCTTGGTGATCATGCAGGCACAGAAGCTATGCCCTCTTGATTATTGTGGGAGGTCGACTTTGATTGATAGCCGACCCTTTATTGTAATTACACGTACTGCCTGTTTAGTAGAAATATCCAAACCTCACTCTACTGTCAAGGGTTCCATGGTGTAATGGTTAGCACTCTGGACTTTGAATCCAGCAATCCGAGTTCATCTCTCGGTGGGACCTTGCCACAGTTTACTTCCTTCTGAGTGTAGTACCTTTTTCAATGAGGTATTGTATTGATAGTGATTGTTGTACGCCATAAACACGATTTAGCAACACAAATGTTTTTTATAATATTCTCTCGTAGAGATAATTAAACGAATGGAATTGAGGGCATATAAAATCAACAAATTTAAAGGGTCTTTTTATGGCATGTAATGCAAACACTGGCTCCACTTCCAGCTCGTAGGGTGTTCTGTACAGACAGACCTTGGAAATTAGTATGATCCACATTGTAGATTATCCAAATGGAAACTAATTTACAGTCTTTCTGCCTTGGCAGTAGCTGCCTGACACTGGTTACTACCGTTAACTTTTCAGTCAACTGAAATTCATAAATTTATTTCCCAGTTTTTTCCCATTGAGTTGGTAATAGTATTTTCCCTTTCTAAATGCAGGGTTCTAGCTTTTGTTATATAACCGCAATAGAAAATAATTGTACATCTTGTTGATCATGCAGGCACAGAAGCTATGCCCTCTTGATTATTGTGGGAGGTCGACTTTGATTGATAGCCGACCCTTTATTGTAATTACACGTACTGCCTGTTTAGTAGAAATATCCAAACCTCACTCTATTGTCAAGGGTTCCATGGTGTAATGGTTAGCACTCTGGACTTTGAATCCAGCAATCCGAGTTCAACTCTCGGTGGGACCTTGCCACAGTTTACTTCCAGTTTACCTATTCAATGAGTATTGTATTGATAGTGCTTGTTGTACGCCATAAACACGATTTAGCAACACAAATGTTTTTTATAATATTCTCTCGTAGAGATAATTAAACGAATGGAATTGAGGGCATATAAAATCAACAAATTTAAAGGGTCTTTTTATGGCATGTAATGCAAACACTGGCTCTACTTGCAGCTCGTAGGGTGTTCAGTACAGACAGACCTTGGAAATTAGTATGATCCACATTGTAGATTATCCAAATGGAAACTAATTTACAGTCTTTTTGCCTTGGCAGTAGCTGCCTGACACTGGTTACTACCGTTAACTTTTCAGTCAACTGAAATTCATAAATTTATTTCCCAGTTTTTTCCCATTGAGTTGGTAATAGTATTTTCCCTTTCTAAATGCAGGGTTCTAGCTTTTGTTATATAACCGCAATAGAAAATAATTGTACATCTTGGTGATCATGCAGGCACAGAAGCTATGCCCTCTTGATTATTGTGGGAGGTCGACTTTGATTGATAGCCGACCCTTTATTGTAATTACACACACTGCCTGTTTAGTAGAAATATCCAAACCTCACTCTATTGTCAAGGGTTCCATGGTGTAATGGTTAGCACTCTGGACTTTGAATCCAGCAATCCGAGTTCAACTCTCGGTGGGACCTTGCCACAGTTTACTTCCTTCTGAGTGTAGTACCTATTCAATGAGTATTGTATTGATAGTGCTTGTTGTACGCCATAAACAAGATTTAGCAACACAAATGTTTTTTATAATATTCTCTCGTAGAGATAATTAAACGAATGGAATTGAGGGCATATAAAATCAACAAATTTAAAGGGTCTTTTTATGGCATGTAATGCAAACACTGGCTCTACTTGCAGCTCGTAGGGTGTTCAGTACAGACAGACCTTGGAAATTAGTATGATCCACATTGTAGATTATCCAAATGGAAACTAATTTACAGTCTTTTTGCCTTGGCAGTAGCTGCCTGACACTGGTTACTACCCTTAACTTTTCAGTCAACTGAAATTCATAAATTTATTTCCCAGTTTTTTCCCATTGAGTTGGTAATAGTATTTTCCCTTTCTAAATGCAGGGTTCTAGCTTTTGTTATATAACCGCAATAGAAAATAATTGTACATCTTGGTGATCATGCAGGCACAGAAGCTATGCCCTCTTGATTATTGTGGGAGGTCGACTTTGATTGATAGCCGACCCTTTATTGTAATTACACGTACTGCCTGTTTAGTAGAAATATCCAAACCTCACTCTATTGTCAAGGGTTCCATGGTGTAATGGTTAGCACTCTGGACTTTGAATCCAGCAATCCGAGTTCAACTCTCGGTGGGACCTTGCCACAGTTTACTTCCTTCTGAGTGTAGTACCTATTCAATGAGTATTGTATTGATAGTGCTTGTTGTACGCCATAAACACAATTTAGCAACACATATGTTTTTTATAATATTCTCTCGTAGAGATAATTAAACGAATGGAATTGAGGGCATATAAAATCAACAAATTTAAAGGGTCTTTTTATGGCATGTAATGCAAACACTGGCTCCACTTCCAGCTCGTAGGGTGTTCAGTACAGACAGACCTTGGAAATTAGTATGATCCACATTGTAGATTATCCAAATGGAAACTAATTTACAGTCTTTCTGCCTTGGCAGTAGCTGCCTGACACTGGTTACTACCGTTAACTTTTCAGTCAACTGAAATTCATAAATTTATTTCCCAGTTTTTTCCCATTGAGTTGGTAATAGTATTTTCCCTTTCTAAATGCAGGGTTCTAGCTTTTGTTATATAACCGCAATAGAAAATAATTGTACATCTTGTTGATCATGCAGGCACAGAAGCTATGCCCTCTTGATTATTGTGGGAGGTCGACTTTGATTGATAGCCGACCCTTTATTGTAATTACACGTACTGCCTGTTTAGTAGAAATATCCAAACCTCACTCTATTGTCAAGGGTTCCATGGTGTAATGGTTAGCACTCTGGACTTTGAATCCAGCAATCCGAGTTCAACTCTCGGTGGGACCTTGCCACAGTTTACTTCCAGTTTACCTATTCAATGAGTATTGTATTGATAGTGCTTGTTGTACGCCATAAACACGATTTAGCAACACAAATGTTTTTTATAATATTCTCTCGTAGAGATAATTAAACGAATGGAATTGAGGGCATATAAAATCAACAAATTTAAAGGGTCTTTTTATGGCATGTAATGCAAACACTGGCTCTACTTGCAGCTCGTAGGGTGTTCAGTACAGACAGACCTTGGAAATTAGTATGATCCACATTGTAGATTATCCAAATGGAAACTAATTTACAGTCTTTTTGCCTTGGCAGTAGCTGCCTGACACTGGTTACTACCCTTAACTTTTCAGTCAACTGAAATTCATAAATTTATTTCCCAGTTTTTTCCCATTGAGTTGGTAATAGTATTTTCCCTTTCTAAATGCAGGGTTCTAGCTTTTGTTATATAACCGCAATAGAAAATAATTGTACATCTTGGTGATCATGCAGGCACAGAAGCTATGCCCTCTTGATTATTGTGGGAGGTCGACTTTGATTGATAGCCGACCCTTTATTGTAATTACACGTACTGCCTGTTTAGTAGAAATATCCAAACCTCACTCTATTGTCAAGGGTTCCATGGTGTAATGGTTAGCACTCTGGACTTTGAATCCAGCAATCCGAGTTCAACTCTCGGTGGGACCTTGCCACAGTTTTCTTCCTTCTGAGTGTAGTACCTATTCAATGAGTATTGTATTGATAGTGCTTGTTGTACGCCATAAACACAATTTAGCAACACATATGTTTTTTATAATATTCTCTCGTAGAGATAATTAAACGAATGGAATTGAGGGCATATAAAATCAACAAATTTAAAGGGTCTTTTTATGGCATGTAATGCAAACACTGGCTCCACTTCCAGCTCGTAGGGTGTTCAGTACAGACAGACCTTGGAAATTAGTATGATCCACATTGTAGATTATCCAAATGGAAACTAATTTACAGTCTTTCTGCCTTGGCAGTAGCTGCCTGACACTGGTTACTACCGTTAACTTTTCAGTCAACTGAAATTCATAAATTTATTTCCCAGTTTTTTCCCATTGAGTTGGTAATAGTATTTTCCCTTTCTAAATGCAGGGTTCTAGCTTTTGTTATATAACCGCAATAGAAAATAATTGTACATCTTGTTGATCATGCAGGCACAGAAGCTATGCCCTCTTGATTATTGTGGGAGGTCGACTTTGATTGATAGCCGACCCTTTATTGTAATTACACGTACTGCCTGTTTAGTAGAAATATCCAAACCTCACTCTATTGTCAAGGGTTCCATGGTGTAATGGTTAGCACTCTGGACTTTGAATCCAGCAATCCGAGTTCAACTCTCGGTGGGACCTTGCCACAGTTTACTTCCAGTTTACCTATTCAATGAGTATTGTATTGATAGTGCTTGTTGTACGCCATAAACACGATTTAGCAACACAAATGTTTTTTATAATATTCTCTCGTAGAGATAATTAAACGAATGGAATTGAGGGCATATAAAATCAACAAATTTAAAGGGTCTTTTTATGGCATGTAATGCAAACACTGGCTCTACTTGCAGCTCGTAGGGTGTTCAGTACAGACAGACCTTGGAAATTAGTATGATCCACATTGTAGATTATCCAAATGGAAACTAATTTACAGTCTTTTTGCCTTGGCAGTAGCTGCCTGACACTGGTTACTACCCTTAACTTTTCAGTCAACTGAAATTCATAAATTTATTTCCCAGTTTTTTCCCATTGAGTTGGTAATAGTATTTTCCCTTTCTAAATGCAGGGTTCTAGCTTTTGTTATATAACCGCAATAGAAAATAATTGTACATCTTGGTGATCATGCAGGCACAGAAGCTATGCCCTCTTGATTATTGTGGGAGGTCGACTTTGATTGATAGCCGACCCTTTATTGTAATTACACGTACTGCCTGTTTAGTAGAAATATCCAAACCTCACTCTATTGTCAAGGGTTCCATGGTGTAATGGTTAGCACTCTGGACTTTGAATCCAGCAATCCGAGTTCAACTCTCGGTGGGACCTTGCCACAGTTTTCTTCCTTCTGAGTGTAGTACCTATTCAATGAGTATTGTATTGATAGTGCTTGTTGTACGCCATAAACACAATTTAGCAACACATATGTTTTTTATAATATTCTCTCGTAGAGATAATTAAACGAATGGAATTGAGGGCATATAAAATCAACAAATTTAAAGGGTCTTTTTATGGCATGTAATGCAAACACTGGCTCTACTTGCAGCTCGTAGGGTGTTCAGTACAGACAGACCTTGGAAATTAGTATGATCCACATTGTAGATTATCCAAATGGAAACTAATTTACAGTCTTTTTGCCTTGGCAGTAGCTGCCTGACACTGGTTACTACCCTTAACTTTTCAGTCAACTGAAATTCATAAATTTATTTCCCAGTTTTTTCCCATTGAGTTGGTAATAGTATTTTCCCTTTCTAAATGCAGGGTTCTAGCTTTTGTTATATAACCGCAATAGAAAATAATTGTACATCTTGGTGATCATGCAGGCACAGAAGCTATGCCCTCTTGATTATTGTGGGAGGTCGACTTTGATTGATAGCCGACCCTTTATTGTAATTACACGTACTGCCTGTTTAGTAGAAATATCCAAACCTCACTCTATTGTCAAGGGTTCCATGGTGTAATGGTTAGCACTCTGGACTTTGAATCCAGCAATCTGAGTTCAACTCTCGGTGGGACCTTGCCACAGTTTACTTCCTTCTGAGTGTAGTACCTATTCAATGAGTATTGTATTGATAGTGCTTGTTGTACGCCATAAACACAATTTAGCAACACATATGTTTTTTATAATATTCTCTCGTAGAGATAATTAAACGAATGGAATTGAGGGCATATAAAATCAACAAATTTAAAGGGTCTTTTTATGGCATGTAATGCAAACACTGGCTCCACTTCCAGCTCGTAGGGTGTTCAGTACAGACAGACCTTGGAAATTAGTATGATCCACATTGTAGATTATCCAAATGGAAACTAATTTACAGTCTTTCTGCCTTGGCAGTAGCTGCCTGACACTGGTTACTACCGTTAACTTTTCAGTCAACTGAAATTCATAAATTTATTTCCCAGTTTTTTCCCATTGAGTTGGTAATAGTATTTTCCCTTTCTAAATGCAGGGTTCTAGCTTTTGTTATATAACCGCAATAGAAAATAATTGTACATCTTGTTGATCATGCAGGCACAGAAGCTATGCCCTCTTGATTATTGTGGGAGGTCGACTTTGATTGATAGCCGACCCTTTATTGTAATTACACGTACTGCCTGTTTAGTAGAAATATCCAAACCTCACTCTATTGTCAAGGGTTCCATGGTGTAATGGTTAGCACTCTGGACTTTGAATCCAGCAATCCGAGTTCAACTCTCGGTGGGACCTTGCCACAGTTTACTTCCAGTTTACCTATTCAATGAGTATTGTATTGATAGTGCTTGTTGTACGCCATAAACACGATTTAGCAACACAAATGTTTTTTATAATATTCTCTCGTAGAGATAATTAAACGAATGGAATTGAGGGCATATAAAATCAACAAATTTAAAGGGTCTTTTTATGGCATGTAATGCAAACACTGGCTCTACTTGCAGCTCGTAGGGTGTTCAGTACAGACAGACCTTGGAAATTAGTATGATCCACATTGTAGATTATCCAAATGGAAACTAATTTACAGTCTTTTTGCCTTGGCAGTAGCTGCCTGACACTGGTTACTACCCTTAACTTTTCAGTCAACTGAAATTCATAAATTTATTTCCCAGTTTTTTCCCATTGAGTTGGTAATAGTATTTTCCCTTTCTAAATGCAGGGTTCTAGCTTTTGTTATATAACCGCAATAGAAAATAATTGTACATCTTGGTGATCATGCAGGCACAGAAGCTATGCCCTCTTGATTATTGTGGGAGGTCGACTTTGATTGATAGCCGACCCTTTATTGTAATTACACACACTGCCTGTTTAGTAGAAATATCCAAACCTCACTCTATTGTCAAGGGTTCCATGGTGTAATGGTTAGCACTCTGGACTCTGAATCCAGCAATCTGGGTTCAACTCTCGGTGGGACCTTGCCACAGTTTACTTCCTTCTGAGTGTAGTACCTATTCAATGAGTATTGTATTGATAGTGCTTGTTGTACGCCATAAACACGATTTAGCAACACATATGTTTTATCTCTCTATCTCTCGTAGAGATAATTAAACGAATGGAATTGAGGGCATATAAAATCAACAAATTTAAAGGGTCTTTTTATGGCATGTAATGCAAACACTGGCTCTACTTGCAGCTCGTAGGGTGTTCAGTACAGACAGACCTTGGAAATTAGTATGATCCACATTGTAGATTATCCAAATGGAAACTAATTTACAGTCTTTTTGCCTTGGCAGTAGCTGCCTGACACTGGTTACTACCCTTAACTTTTCAGTCAACTGAAATTCATAAATTTATTTCCCAGTTTTTTCCCATTGAGTTGGTAATAGTATTTTCCCTTTCTAAATGCAGGGTTCTAGCTTTTGTTATATAACCGCAATAGAAAATAATTGTACATCTTGGTGATCATGCAGGCACAGAAGCTATGCCCTCTTGATTATTGTGGGAGGTCGACTTTGATTGATAGCCGACCCTTTATTGTAATTACACGTACTGCCTGTTTAGTAGAAATATCCAAACCTCCTTCTATTGTCAAGGGTTCCATGTTGTAATGGTTAGCACTCTGGACTTTGATTCCAGCAATCCGAGTTCAACCCTCGGTGGGACCTTGCCACAGTTTACTTCCTTCTGAGTGTAGTACCTTTTCAATGAGTATTGTATTGATAGTGCTTGTTGTACGCCATAAACACGATTTAGCAACACAAATTTTTTTTATAATATTCTCTCGTAGAGATAATTAAACGAATGGAATTCAGGGCATATAAAATCAACAAATTTAAAGGGTCTTTTTATGGCATGTAATGCAAACACTGGCTCCACTTCCAGCTCGTAGGGTGTTCAGTACAGATAGACCTTGGAAATTAGTATGATCCACATTGTAGATTATCCAAATGGAAACTAATTTACAGTCTTTCTGCCTTGGCAGTAGCTGCCTGACACTGGTTACTACCGTTAACTTTTCAGTCAACTGAAATTCATAAATTTATTTCCCAGTTTTTTCCCATTGAGTTGGTAATAGTATTTTCCCTTTCTAAATGCAGGGTTCTAGCTTTTGTTATATAACCGCAATAGAAAATAATTGTACATCTTGTTGATCATGCAGGCACAGAAGCTATGCCCTCTTGATTATTGTGGGAGGTCGACTTTGATTGATAGCCGACCCTTTATTGTAATTACACGTACTGCCTGTTTAGTAGAAATATCCAAACCTCACTCTATTGTCAAGGGTTCCATGGTGTAATGGTTAGCACTCTGGACTTTGAATCCAGCAATCCGAGTTCAACTCTCGGTGGGACCTTGCCACAGTTTACTTCCTTCTGAGTGTACTACCTATTCAATGAGTATTGTATTGATAGTGCTTGTTGTACGCCATAAACACGATTTAGCAACACAAATGTTTTTTATAATATTCTATCGTAGAGATAATTAAACGAATGGAATTGAGGGCATATAAAATCAACAAATTTAAAGGGTCTTTTTATGGCATGTAATGCAAACACTGGCTCTACTTGCAGCTCGTAGGGTGTTCAGTACAGACAGACCTTGGAAATTAGTATAATCCACATTGTAGATTATCCAAATGGAAACTAATTTACAGTCTTTCTGCCTTGGCAGTAGCTGCCTGACACTGGTTACTACTGTTAACTTTTCAGTCAACTGAAATTCATAAATTTATTTCCCAGTTTTTTCCCATTGAGTTGGTAATAGTATTTTCCCTTTCTAAATGCAGGGTTCTAGCTTTTGTTATATAACCGCAATAGAAAATAATTGTACATCTTGGTGATCATGCAGGCACAGAAGCTATGCCCTCTTGATTATTGTGGGAGGTCGACTTTGATTGATAGCCGACCCTTTATTGTAATTACACGTACTGCCTGTTTAGTAGAAATATCCAAACCTCACTCTATGGTCAAGGGTTCCATGGTGTAATGGTTAGCACTCTGGACTTTGAATCCAGCAATCCGAGTTCAACTCTCGGTGGGACCTTGCCACAGTTTACTTCCTTCTGAGTGTAGTACCTTTTCAATTAGTTTTGTATTGATAGTGCTTGTTGTACGCCATAAACACGATTTAGCAACACAAATGTTTTTTATAATATTCTCTCGTAGAGATAATTAAACGAATGGAATTGAGGGCATATAAAATCAACAAATTTAAAGGGTCTTTTTATGGCATGTAATGCAAACACTGGCTCTACTTGCAGCTCGTAGGGTGTTCAGTACAGACAGACCTTGGAAATTAGTATAATCCACATTGTAGATTATCCAAATGGAAACTAATTTACAGTCTTTTTGCCTTGGCAGTAGCTGCCTGACACTGGTTACTACCCTTAACTTTTCAGTCAACTGAAATTCATAATTTCATTTCCCAGTTTTTTCCCATTGAGTTGGTAATAGTATTTTCCCTTTCTAAATGCAGGGTTCTAGCTTTTGTTATATAACCGCAATAGAAAATAATTGTACATCTTGGTGATCATGCAGTCACAGTAGCTATGCCCTCTTGATTATTGTGGGAGGTCGACTTTGATTGATAGCCGACCCTTTATTGTAATTACACGTACTGCCTGTTTAGTAGAAATATCCAAACCTCCCTCTATTGTCAAGGGTTCCATGGTGTAATGGTTATCACTCTGGACTTTGAATCCAGCAATCCGAGTTCAACTCTCGGTGGGACCTTGCCATAGTTTACTTCCTTCTGAGTGTAGTACCTATTCAATGAGTATTGTATTGATAGTGCTTGTTGTACGCCATAAACACGATTTAGCAACACAAATGTTTTTTATAATATTCTCTCGTAGAGATAATTAAACGAATGGAATTGAGGGCATATAAAATCAACAAATTTAAAGGGTCTTTTTATGGCATGTAATGCAAACACTGGCTCTACTTGCAGCTCGTAGGGTGTTCAGTACAGACAGACCTTGGAAATTAGTATGATCCACATTGTACATTATCCAAATGGAAACTAATTTACAGTCTTTCTGCCTTGGCAGTAGCTGCCTGACACTGGTTACTACCGTTAACTTTTCAGTCAACTGAAATTCATAAATTTATTTCCCAGTTTTTTCCCATTGAGTTGGTAATAGTATTTTCCCTTTCTAAATGCAGGGTTCTAGCTTTTGTTATATAACCGCAATAGAAAATAATTGTACATCTTGGTGATCATGCAGGCACAGAAGCTATGCCCTCTTGATTATTGTGGGAGGTCGACTTTGATTGATAGCCGACCCTTTATTGTAATTACACACACTGCCTGTTTAGTAGAAATATCCAAACCTCACTCTATTGTCAAGGGTTCCATGGTGTAATGGTTAGCACTCTGGACTTTGAATCCAGCAATCCGAGTTCAACTCTCGGTGGGACCTTGCCATAGTTTACTTCCTTCTGAGTGTAGTACCTATTCAATGAGTATTGTATTGATAGTGCTTGTTGTACGCCATAAACACGATTTAGCAACACAAATGTTTTTTATAATATTCTCTCGTAGAGATAATTAAACGAATGGAATTGAGGGCATATAAAATCAACAAATTTAAAGGGTCTTTTTATGGCATGTAATGCAAACACTGGCTCTACTTGCAGCTCGTAGGGTGTTCAGTACAGACAGACCTTGGAAATTAGTATGATCCACATTGTACATTATCCAAATGGAAACTAATTTACAGTCTTTCTGCCTTGGCAGTAGCTGCCTGACACTGGTTACTACCGTTAACTTTTCAGTCAACTGAAATTCATAAATTTATTTCCCATTTTTTTCCCATTGAGTTGGTAATAGTATTTTCCCTTTCTAAATGCAGGGTTCTAGCTTTTGTTATATAACCGCAATAGAAAATAATTGTACATCTTGGTGATCATGCAGGCACAGAAGCTATGCCCTCTTGATTATTGTGGGAGGTCGACTTTGATTGATAGCCGACCCTTTATTGTAATTACACACACTGCCTGTTTAGTAGAAATATCCAAACCTCACTCTATTGTCAAGGGTTCCATGGTGTAATGGTTAGCACTCTGGACTTTGAATCCAGCAATCCGAGTTCAACTCTCGGTGGGACCTTGCCACAGTTTACTTCCTTCTGAGTGTAGTACCTATTCAATGAGTATTGTATTGATAGTGCTTGTTGTACGCCATAAACACGATTTAGCAACACAAATGTTTTTTATAATATTCTCTCGTAGAGATAATTAAACGAATGGAATTGAGGGCATATAAAATCAACAAATTTAAAGGGTCTTTTTATGGCATGTAATGCAAACACTGGCTCCACTTCCAGCTCGTAGGGTGTTCAGTACAGACAGACCTTGGAAATTAGTATGATCCACATTGTAGATTATCCAAATGGAAACTAATTTACAGTCTTTCTGCCTTGGCAGTAGCTGCCTGACACTGGTTACTACCGTTAACTTTTCAGTCAACTGAAATTCATAAATTTATTTCCCAGTTTTTTCCCATTGAGTTGGTAATAGTATTTTCCCTTTCTAAATGCAGGGTTCTAGCTTTTGTTATATAACCGCAATAGAAAATAATTGTACATCTTGGTGATCATGCAGGCACAGAAGCTATGCCCTCTTGATTATTGTGGGAGGTCGACTTTGATTGATAGCCGACCCTTTATTGTAATTACACGTACTGCCTGTTTAGTAGAAATATCCAAACCTCCTTCTATTGTCAAGGGTTCATGGTGTAATGGTGTAATGGTTAGCACTCTGGACTTTGAATCCAGCAATCCGAGTTCAACTCTCAGTGGGACCTTGCCACAGTTTACTTCCTTCTGAGTGTAGTACCTTTTCAATGAGTATTGTATTGATAGTGCTTGTTGTACGCCATAAACACGATTTAGCAACACAAATGTTTTTTATAATATTCTCTCGTAGAGATAATTAAACGAATGGAATTGAGGGCATATAAAATCAACAAATTTAAAGGGTCTTTTTATGGCATGTAATGCAAACACTGGCTCTACTTGCAGCTCGTAGGGTGTTCAGTACAGACAGACCTTGGAAATTAGTATGATCCACATTGTACATTATCCAAATGGAAACTAATTTACAGTCTTTCTGCCTTGGCAGTAGCTGCCTGACACTGGTTACTACCGTTAACTTTTCAGTCAACTGAAATTCATAAATTTATTTCCCAGTTTTTTACCATTGAGTTGGTAATAGTATTTTCCCTTTCTAAATGCAGGGTTCTAGCTTTTGTTATATAACCGCAATAGAAAATAATTGTACATCTTGGTGATCATGCAGGCACAGAAGCTATGCCCTCTTGATTATTGTGGGAGGTCGACTTTGATTGATAGCCGACCCATTATTGTAATTACACGTACTGCTTGTTTAGTAGAAATATCCAAACCTCCCTCTATTGTCAACGGTTCCATGGTGTAATGGTTATCACTCTGGACTTTGAATCCAGCAATCCGAGTTCAACTCTCGGTGGGACCTTGCCACAGTTTACTTCCTTCTGAGTGTAGTACCTTTTCAATGAGTATTGTATTGATAGTGTTGTACGCCATAAACACGATTTAGCAACACAAATGTTTTTTATAATATTCTCTCGTAGAGATAATTAAACGAATGGAATTGAGGGCATATAAAATCAACAAATTTAAAGGGTCTTTTTATGGCATGTAATGCAAACACTGGCTCTACTTCCAGCTCGTAGGGTGTTCAGTACAGACAGACCTTGGAAATTAGTATGATCCACATTGTAGATTATCCAAATGGAAACTAATTTACAGTCTTTTTGCCTTGGCAGTAGCTGCCTGACACTGGTTACTACCCTTAACTTTTCAGTCAACTGAAATTCATAAATTTATTTCCCAGTTTTTTACCATTGAGTTGGTAATAGTATTTTCCCTTTCTAAATGCAGGGTTCTAGCTTTTGTTATATAACCGCAATAGAAAATAATTGTACATCTTGGTGATCATGCAGGCACAGAAGCTATGCCCTCTTGATTATTGTGGGAGGTCGACTTTGATTGATAGCCGACCCATTATTGTAATTACACGTACTGCTTGTTTAGTAGAAATATCCAAACCTCCCTCTATTGTCAACGGTTCCATGGTGTAATGGTTATCACTCTGGACTTTGAATCCAGCAATCCGAGTTCAACTCTCGGTGGGACCTTGCCACAGTTTACTTCCTTCTGAGTGTAGTACCTTTTCAATGAGTATTGTATTGATAGTGCTTGTTGTACGCCATAAACACGATTTAGCAACACAAATGTTTTTTATAATATTCTCTCGTAGAGATAATTAAACGAATGGAATTGAGGGCATATAAAATCAACAAATTTAAAGGGTCTTTTTATGGCATGTAATGCAAACACTGGCTCTACTTCCAGCTCGTAGGGTGTTCAGTACAGACAGACCTTGGAAATTAGTATGATCCACATTGTAGATTATCCAAATGGAAACTAATTTACAGTCTTTTTGCCTTGGCAGTAGCTGCCTGACACTGGTTACTACCCTTAACTTTTCAGTCAACTGAAATTCATAAATTTATTTCCCAGTTTTTTCCCATTGAGTTGGTAATAGTATTTTCCCTTTCTAAATGCAGGGTTCTAGCTTTTGTTATATAACCGCAATAGAAAATAATTGTACATCTTGGTGATCATGCAGTCACAGAAGCTATGCCCTCTTGATTATTGTGGGAGGTCGACTTTGATTGATAGCCGACCCTTTATTGTAATTACACGTACTGCCTGTTTAGTAGAAATATCCAAACCTCCCTCTATTGTCAAGGGTTCCATGGTGTAATGGTTATCACTCTGGACTTTGAATCCAGCAATCCGAGTTCAACTCTCGGTGGGACCTTGCCACAGTTTACTTCCTTCTGAGTGTAGTACCTTTTCAATGAGTATTGTATTGATAGTGCTTGTTGTACGCCATAAACACGATTTATCAACACAAATGTTTTTTATAATATTCTCTCGTAGAGATAATTAAACGAATGGAATTGAGGGCATATAAAATCAACAAATTTAAAGGTTCTTTTTATGGCATGTAATGCAAACACTGGCTCTACTTGCAGCTCGTAGGGTGTTTAGTACAGACAGACCTTGGAAATTAGTATGATCCACATTGTACATTATCCAAATGGAAACTAATTTACAGTCTTTCTGCCTTGGCAGTAGCTGCCTGACACTGGTTACTACCGTTAACTTTTCAGTCAACTGAAATTCATAAATTTATTTCCCAGTTTTTTACCATTGAGTTGGTAATAGTATTTTCCCTTTCTAAATGCAGGGTTCTAGCTTTTGTTATATAACCGAAATAGAAAATAATTGTACATCTTGGTGATCATGCAGGCACAGAAGCTATGCCCTCTTGATTATTGTGGGAGGTCGACTTTGATTGATAGCCGACCCTTTATTGTAATTACACGTACTGCCTGTTTAGTAGAAATATCCAAACCTCCCTCTATTGTCAAGGGTTCCATGGTGTAATGGTTATCACTCTGGACTTTGAATCCAGCAATCCGAGTTCAACTCTCGGTGGGACCTTGCCACAGTTTACTTCCTTCTGAGTGTAGTACCTTTTCAATGAGTATTGTATTGATAGTGCTTGTTGTACGCCATAAACACGATTTAGCAACACAAATGTTTTTTATAATATTCCCTCGTAGAGATAATTAAACGAATGGAATTGAGGGCATATAAAATCAACAAATTTAAAGGGTCTTTTTATGGCATGTAATGCAAACACTGGCTCTACTTCCAGCTCGTAGGGTATTCAGTACAGACAGACCTTGGAAATTAGTATGATCCACATTGTAGATTATCCAAATGGAAACTAATTTACAGTCTTTTTGCCTTGGCAGTAGCTGCCTGACACTGGTTACTACCCTTAACTTTTCAGTCAACTGAAATTCATAAATTTATTTCCCAGTTTTTTCCCATTGAGTTGGTAATAGTATTTTCCCTTTCTAAATGCAGGGTTCTAGCTTTTGTTATATAACCGCAATAGAAAATAATTGTACATCTTGGTGATCATGCAGGCACAGAAGCTCTGCCCTCTTGATTATTGTGGGAGGTCGACTTTGATTGATAGCCGACCCTTTATTGTAATTACACGTACTGCCTGTTTAGTAGAAATATCCAAACCTCCCTCTATTGTCAAGGGTTCCATGGTGTAATGGTTAGCACTCTGGACTTTGAATCCAGCAATCCGAGTTCAACTCTTGGTGGGACCTTGCCACAGTTTATTCCTTCTGAGTGTAGTAACTTTTCAATGAGTATTGTATTGATAGTGTTGTACGCCATAAACACGATTTAGCAACACAAATGTTTTTTATAATATTCTCTCGTAGAGATAATTAAACAAATGGAATTGAGGGCATATAAAATCAACAAATTTAAAGGGTTTTTTTATGGCATGTAATGCAAACACTGGCTCTACTTGCAGCTCGTAGGGTGTTTAGTACAGACAGACCTTGGAAATTAGTATGATCCACATTGTAGATTATCCAAATGGAAACTAATTTACAGTCTTTTTGCCTTGGCAGTAGCTGCCTGACACTGGTTACTACCCTTAACTTTTCAGTCAACTGAAATTCATAAATTTATTTCCCAGTTTTTTCCCATTGAGTTGGTAATAGTATTTTCCCTTTCTAAATGCAGGGTTCTAGCTTTTGTTATATAACCGCAATAGAAAATAATTGTACATCTTGTTGATCATGCAGGCACAGAAGCTATGCCCTCTTGATTATTGTGGGAGGTCGACTTTGATTGATAGCCGACCCTTTATTGTAATTACACGTACTGCCTGTTTAGTAGAAATATCCAAACCTCCCTCTATTGTCAAGGGTTCCATGGTGTAATGGTTATCACTCTGGACTTTGAATCCAGCAATCCGAGTTCAACTCTCGGTGGGACCTTGCCACAGTTTACTTCCTTCTGAGTGTAGTACCTTTTCAATGAGTATTGTATTGATAGTGTTGTACGCCATAAACACGATTTAGCAACACAAATGTTTTTTATAATATTCTCTCGTAGAGATAATTAAACGAATGGAATTGAGGGCATATAAAATCAACAAATTTAAAGGGTCTTTTTATGGCATGTAATGCAAACACTGGCTCTACTTGCAGCTCGTAGGGTGTTCAGTACAGACAGACCTTGGAAATTAGTATGATCCACATTGTAGATTATCCAAATGGAAACTAATTTACAGTCTTTTTGCCTTGGCAGTAGCTGCCTGACACTGGTTACTACCCTTAACTTTTCAGTCAACTGAAATTCATAAATTTATTTCCCAGTTTTTTCCCATTGAGTTGGTAATAGTATTTTCCCTTTCTAAATGCAGGGTTCTAGCTTTTGTTATATAACCGCAATAGAAAATAATTGTACATCTTGTTGATCATGCAGGCACAGAAGCTATGCCCTCTTGATTATTGTGGGAGGTCGACTTTGATTGATAGCCGACCCTTTATTGTAATTACACGTACTGCCTGTTTAGTAGAAATATCCAAACCTCCCTCTATTGTCAAGGGTTCCATGGTGTAATGGTTATCACTCTGGACTTTGAATCCAGCAATCCGAGTTCAACTCTCGGTGGGACCTTGCCACAGTTTACTTCCTTCTGAGTGTAGTACCTTTTCAATGAGTATTGTATTGATAGTGTTGTACGCCATAAACACGATTTAGCAACACAAATGTTTTTTATAATATTCTCTCGTAGAGATAATTAAACGAATGGAATTGAGGGCATATAAAATCAACAAATTTAAAGGGTCTTTTTATGGCATGTAATGCAAACACTGGCTCTACTTGCAGCTCGTAGGGTGTTCAGTACAGACAGACCTTGGAAATTAGTATGATCCACATTGTAGATTATCCAAATGGAAACTAATTTACAGTCTTTTTGCCTTGGCAGTAGCTGCCTGACACTGGTTACTACCCTTAACTTTTCAGTCAACTGAAATTCATAAATTTATTTCCCAGTTTTTTCCCATTGAGTTGGTAATAGTATTTTCCCTTTCTAAATGCAGTGTTCTAGCTTTTGTTATATACAGAAGCTATGCCCTCTTGATTATTGTGGGAGGTCGACTTTGATTGATAGCCGACCCTTTATTGTAATTACACGTACTGCCTGTTTAGTAGAAATATCCAAACCTCCCTCTATTGTCAAGGGTTCCATGGTGTAATGGTTAGCACTCTGGACTTTGAATCCAGCAATCCGAGTTCAACTCTCGGTGGGACCTTGCCACAGTTTATTCCTTCTGAGTGTAGTAACTTTTCAATGAGTATTGTATTGATAGTGTTGTACGCCATAAACACGATTTAGCAACACAAATGTTTTTTATAATATTCTCTCGTAGAGATAATTAAACAAATGGAATTGAGGGCATATAAAATCAACAAATTTAAAGGGTTTTTTTATGGCATGTAATGCAAACACTGGCTCTACTTGCAGCTCGTAGGGTGTTTAGTACAGACAGACATTGGAAATTAGTATGATCCACATTGTAGATTATCCAAATGGAAACTAATTTACAGTCTTTTTGCCTTGGCAGTTGCTGCCTGACACTGGTTACTACCCTTAACTTTTCAGTCAACTGAAATTCATAAATTTATTTCCCAGTTTTTTCCCATTGAGTTGGTAATAGTATTTTCCCTTTCTAAATGCAGGGTTCTAGCTTTTGTTATATAACCGCAATAGAAAATAATTGTACATCTTGTTGATCATGCAGGCACAGAAGCTATGCCCTCTTGATTATTGTGGGAGGTCGACTTTGATTGATAGCCGACCCTTTATTGTAATTACACGTACTGCCTGTTTAGTAGAAATATCCAAACCTCCCTCTATTGTCAAGGGTTCCATGGTGTAATGGTTATCACTCTGGACTTTGAATCCAGCAATCCGAGTTCAACTCTCGGTGGGACCTTGCCACAGTTTACTTCCTTCTGAGTGTAGTACCTTTTCAATGAGTATTGTATTGATAGTGTTGTACGCCATAAACACGATTTAGCAACACAAATGTTTTTTATAATATTCTCTCGTAGAGATAATTAAACAAATGGAATTGAGGGCATATAAAATCAACAAATTTAAAGGGTTTTTTTATGGCATGTAATGCAAACACTGGCTCTACTTCCAGCTCGTAGGGTATTCAGTACAGACAGACCTTGGAAATTAGTATGATCCACATTGTAGATTATCCAAATGGAAACTAATTTACAGTCTTTTTGCCTTGGCAGTAGCTGCCTGACACTGGTTACTACCCTTAACTTTTCAGTCAACTGAAATTCATAAATTTATTTCCCAGTTTTTTCCCATTGAGTTGGTAATAGTATTTTCCCTTTCTAAATGCAGGGTTCTAGCTTTTGTTATATAACCGCAATAGAAAATAATTGTACATCTTGGTGATCATGCAGGCACAGAAGCTATGCCCTCTTGATTATTGTGGGAGGTCGACTTTGATTGATAGCCGACCCTTTATTGTAATTACACGTACTGCCTGTTTAGTAGAAATAGCCAAACCTCCCTCTATTGTCAAGGGTTCCATGGTGTAATGGTTAGCACTCTGGACTTTGAATCCAGCAATCCGAGTTCAACTCTCAGTGGGACCTTGCCACAGTTTATTCCTTCTGAGTGTAGTAACTTTTCAATGAGTATTGTATTGATAGTGTTGTACGCCATAAACACGATTTAGCAACACAAATGTTTTTTATAATATTCTCTCGTAGAGATAATTAAACAAATGGAATTGAGGGCATATAAAATCAACAAATTTAAAGGGTTTTTTTATGGCATGTAATGCAAACACTGGCTCTACTTGCAGCTCGTAGGGTGTTTAGTACAGACAGACCTTGGAAATTAGTATGATCCACATTGTAGATTATCCAAATGGAAACTAATTTACAGTCTTTTTGCCTTGGCAGTAGCTGCCTGACACTGGTTACTACCCTTAACTTTTCAGTCAACTGAAATTCATAAATTTATTTCCCAGTTTTTTCCCATTGAGTTGGTAATAGTATTTTCCCTTTCTAAATGCAGGGTTCTAGCTTTTGTTATATAACCGCAATAGAAAATAATTGTACATCTTGTTGATCATGCAGGCACAGAAGCTATGCCCTCTTGATTATTGTGGGAGGTCGACTTTGATTGATAGCCGACCCTTTATTGTAATTACACGTACTGCCTGTTTAGTAGAAATATCCAAACCTCACTCTACTGTCAAGGGTTCCATGGTGTAATGGTTAGCACTCTGGACTTTGAATCCAGCAATCCGAGTTCATCTCTCGGTGGGACCTTGCCACAGTTTACTTCCTTCTGAGTGTAGTACCTTTTTCAATGAGGTATTGTATTGATAGTGATTGTTGTACGCCATAAACACGATTTAGCAACACAAATGTTTTTTATAATATTCTCTCGTAGAGATAATTAAACGAATGGAATTGAGGGCATATAAAATCAACAAATTTAAAGGGTCTTTTTATGGCATGTAATGCAAACACTGGCTCCACTTCCAGCTCGTAGGGTGTTCTGTACAGACAGACCTTGGAAATTAGTATGATCCACATTGTAGATTATCCAAATGGAAACTAATTTACAGTCTTTCTGCCTTGGCAGTAGCTGCCTGACACTGGTTACTACCCTTAACTTTTCAGTCAACTGAAATTCATAAATTTATTTCCCAGTTTTTTCCCATTGAGTTGGTAATAGTATTTTCCCTTTCTAAATGCAGTGTTCTAGCTTTTGTTATATAACCGCAATAGAAAATAATTGTACATCTTGTTGATCATGCAGGCACAGAAGCTATGCCCTCTTGATTATTGTGGGAGGTCGACTTTGATTGATAGCCGACCCTTTATTGTAATTACACGTACTGCCTGTTTAGTAGAAATATCCAAACCTCACTCTATTGTCAAGGGTTCCATGGTGTAATGGTTATCACTCTGGACGTTGAATCCAGCAATCCGAGTTCAACTCTCGGTGGGACCTTGCCACAGTTTATTCCTTCTGAGTGTAGTAACTTTTCAATGAGTATTGTATTGATAGTGTTGTACGCCATAAACACGATTTAGCAACACAAATGTTTTTTATAATATTCTCTCGTAGAGATAATTAAACAAATGGAATTGAGGGCATATAAAATCAACAAATTTAAAGGGTCTTTTTATGGCATGTAATGCAAACACTGGCTCTACTTGCAGCTCGTAGGGTGTTTAGTACAGACAGACCTTGGAAATTAGTATGATCCACATTGTAGATTATCCAAATGGAAACTAATTTACAGTCTTTTTGCCTTGGCAGTAGCTGCCTGACACTGGTTACTACCCTTAACTTTTCAGTCAACTGAAATTCATAAATTTATTTCCCAGTTTTTTCCCATTGAGTTGGTAATAGTATTTTCCCTTTCTAAATGCAGGGTTCTAGCTTTTGTTATATAACCGCAATAGAAAATAATTGTACATCTTGTTGATCATGCAGGCACAGAAGCTATGCCCTCTTGATTATTGTGGGAGGTCGACTTTGATTGATAGCCGACCCTTTATTGTAATTACACGTACTGCCTGTTTAGTAGAAATATCCAAACCTCACTCTATTGTCAAGGGTTCCATGGTGTAATGGTTAGCACTCTGGACTTTGAATCCAGCAATCCAAGTTCAACTCTCGGTGGGACCTTGCCACAGTTTACTTCCTTCTGAGTGTAGTACCTATTCAATGAGTATTGTATTGATAGTGCTTGTTGTACGCCATAAACACGATTTAGCAACACAAATGTTTTTTATAATATTCTCTCGTAGAGATAATTAAACGAATGGAATTGAGGGCATATAAAATCAACAAATTTAAAGGGTCTTTTTATGGCATGTAATGCAAACACTGGCTCTACTTCCAGCTCGTAGGGTGTTCAGTACAGACAGACCTTGGAAATTAGTATGATCCACATTGTAGATTATCCAAATGGAAACTAATTTACAGTCTTTTTGCCTTGGCAGTAGCTGCCTGACACTGGTTACTACCCTTAACTTTTCAGTCAACTAAAATTCATAAATTTATTTCCCAGTTTTTTCCCATTGAGTTGGTAATAGCATTTTCCATTTCTAAATGCAGGGTTCTAGCTTTTGTTATATAACCGCTATAGAAAATAATTGTACATCTTGGTGATCATGCAGGCACAGAATCTATGCCCTCTTGATTATTGTGGGAGGTCGACTTTGATTGATAGCCGACCCTTTATTGTAATTACACGTACTGCCTGTTTAGTAGAAATATCCAAACCTCACTCTATTGTCAAGGGTTCCATGGTGTAATGGTTAGCACTCTGGACTTTGAATCCAGCAATCCGAGTTCAACTTTCGGTGGGACCTTGCCACAGTTTACTTCCTTCTGAGTGTAGTACCTTTTCAATGAGTATTGTATTGATAGTGTTGTACGCCATAAACACGATTTAGCAACACAAATGTTTTTTATAATATTCTCTCGTAGAGATAATTAAACGAATGGAATTGAGGGCATATAAAATCAACAAATTTAAAGGGTCTTTTTATGGCATGTAATGCAAACACTGGCTCTACTTGCAGCTCGTAGGGTGTTCAGTACAGACAGACCTTGGAAATTAGTATGATCCACATTGTAGATTATCCAAATGGAAACTAATTTACAGTCTTTTTGCCTTGGCAGTAGCTGCCTGACACTGGTTACTACCCTTAACTTTTCAGTCAACTGAAATTCATAAATTTATTTCCCAGTTTTTTCCCATTGAGTTGGTAATAGTATTTTCCCTTTCTAAATGCAGTGTTCTAGCTTTTGTTATATAACCGCAATAGAAAATAATTGTACATCTTGTTGATCATGCAGGCACAGAAGCTATGCCCTCTTGATTATTGTGGGAGGTCGACTTTGATTGATAGCCGACCCTTTATTGTAATTACACGTACTGCCTGTTTAGTAGAAATATCCAAACCTCACTCTATTGTCAAGGGTTCCATGGTGTAATGGTTAGCACTCTGGACGTTGAATCCAGCAATCCGAGTTCAACTCTCGGTGGGACCTTGCCACAGTTTATTCCTTCTGAGTGTAGTAACTTTTCAATGAGTATTGTATTGATAGTGTTGTACGCCATAAACACGATTTAGCAACACAAATGTTTTTTATAATATTCTCTCGTAGAGATAATTAAACAAATGGAATTGAGGGCATATAAAATCAACAAATTTAAAGGGTCTTTTTATGGCATGTAATGCAAACACTGGCTCTACTTGCAGCTCGTAGGGTGTTTAGTACAGACAGACCTTGGAAATTAGTATGATCCACATTGTAGATTATCCAAATGGAAACTAATTTACAGTCTTTTTGCCTTGGCAGTAGCTGCCTGACACTGGTTACTACCCTTAACTTTTCAGTCAACTGAAATTCATAAATTTATTTCCCAGTTTTTTCCCATTGAGTTGGTAATAGTATTTTCCCTTTCTAAATGCAGGGTTCTAGCTTTTGTTATATAACCGCAATAGAAAATAATTGTACATCTTGTTGATCATGCAGGCACAGAAGCTATGCCCTCTTGATTATTGTGGGAGGTCGACTTTGATTGATAGCCGACCCTTTATTGTAATTACACGTACTGCCTGTTTAGTAGAAATATCCAAACCTCCCTCTATTGTCAAGGGTTCCATGGTGTAATGGTTATCACTCTGGACTTTGAATCCAGCAATCCGAGTTCAACTCTCGGTGGGACCTTGCCACAGTTTACTTCCTTCTGAGTGTAGTACCTTTTCAATGAGTATTGTATTGATAGTGTTGTACGCCATAAACACGATTTAGCAACACAAATGTTTTTTATAATATTCTCTCGTAGAGATAATTAAACGAATGGAATTGAGGGCATATAAAATCAACAAATTTAAAGGGTCTTTTTATGGCATGTAATGCAAACACTGGCTCTACTTGCAGCTCGTAGGGTGTTCAGTACAGACAGACCTTGGAAATTAGTATGATCCACATTGTAGATTATCCAAATGGAAACTAATTTACAGTCTTTTTGCCTTGGCAGTAGCTGCCTGACACTGGTTACTACCCTTAACTTTTCAGTCAACTGAAATTCATAAATTTATTTCCCAGTTTTTTCCCATTGAGTTGGTAATAGTATTTTCCCTTTCTAAATGCAGTGTTCTAGCTTTTGTTATATAACCGCAATAGAAAATAATTGTACATCTTGTTGATCATGCAGGCACAGAAGCTATGCCCTCTTGATTATTGTGGGAGGTCGACTTTGATTGATAGCCGACCCTTTATTGTAATTACACGTACTGCCTGTTTAGTAGAAATATCCAAACCTCCCTCTATTGTCAAGGGTTCCATGGTGTAATGGTTATCACTCTGGACTTTGAATCCAGCAATCTGAGTTCAACTTTCGGTGGGACCTTGCCACAGTATACTTCCTTCCGAGTGTAGTACCTTTTCAATGAGGTATTGTATTGATAGTGCTTGTTGTACGCCATAAACACGATTTAGCAACACAAATGTTTTTCTGCAGCTTGAACCTTTTTTTCTCCAGACGGAGGGAGTGCCCCCTTGTTTTTTGAGGGGGTTTTACAAGGAACAGGATTTCACCATATTTTTTGTATGTGCCATTAATATATTTATATAAGTTAATCATGTCCCCCCTTAGTCTTCTTTTTTCAAGGCTAAATAGGTTTAATTCTTTCAATCTTTCCTCATAACTTAAATTCTCCATGCCCCTTATTAGCTTCGTTGCTCTTCTTTGTATTTTTTCCAACTCCAGGGCATCCTTTCTATGAACTGGAGCCCAGAACTGAACTGCATATTCTAGATGAGGCCTCACTAATGCTTTGTAAAGTGGCATTATTACATCCCTGTCCCGCGAGTCCATGCCTCTTTTAATACACGACAATATCCTGCTGGCCTTTGAAGCAGCTGATTGACACTGCATGCTGTTATTGAGTTTATGATTTACAAGTACACCCAGAT